>NC_091473.1:185076278-185240073 GCF_036971445.1 Narcine bancroftii
GTTTTCCCCTGCAGTTTCTCACCCCTCTTTTTCCATTGCCATTTTCCACACCTCTGTGTGATCCCTTTATTTCTACCACTCTGTTCCTATACGTGTGCTTCCACACCTCCGTTTCAACCACTCTTAATTGACACCTATGTTTCTACACCTCTCTTCCCACCCCTCTTTTTCCACAACTCTGTTTCCAATCGCCTGTTTCCCCACCTCTTTCTACTCCTCTGATTCTACCCCTCTGTGTACAATCCTCTGTTTCCACCCCTCTGTTTCCCCACCTATTTTCACAACCTCTTCTTTCACCCCACTGATTCCACACATCAGTCACCCGATCTCTCTTTCTACCACTCTGATTCCACCATTTTGATGCCAACCCTCTGTTTCCACACCTCAGATTCCCCAGCTCTGTTTCCCGTCAGATTCTACCCCTTAATTACGACCCCGCTGTTTCCACCCCTATATTAACACACCTCTATTTCCACACCTCCATTTCCCCGCCTTTGGTTCCCACCTCTGTTTTCTCTAATCTCTGTTTACTCTAATCTCTTTTTCTACCTTTCAATTTCTACCCCTCTGTTTCCAACGTTCTGTTTCCCCACTTATGTTTATATGCTTCTGTTTCGACACCTGTTTCCTCCTCTCTTTTTATACCCCTTTCTTTCCACACCTCTGTTTCCACCTCTCAGTCTCCATTCCCCTCTTTCTACCCCTCTGCTTCTCTCCCTCAGTTTCCAACCCTCTGTTTCCACCCCTGTGTTTCCACACCTCTGTTTCCCCACCTTAGTTCCTCCACTTCTGTTTCTCCACCTCTATGTTTACCCCTCTATTTGTAGACCCCTGATTCCAATCCACATTTTCCCTCCTCTGTTTCCCCTGCACTGTTTCTTCTCCTCTGTTTCAACACATCTTTTACCACATCTGTTTCCATTGTCTGTTTCCACAACTCTGTTTCGATCGCTCTATTTCTACCACTCTGATTTATCCATCTGCTTCCACACCTCCGTTTCCACCCATCTGGATTTACTCCACTGTTTCTACATCTCTGTTTCCACCCCTCTCTTTCCACAACTCTGTCTCCAATCTCCTGTTTCCCCACCTGTGTATACTCTTCTGATTCTACCCCACTGTTTACACCCTTCTCTTTCCACCACTCTGTTTCTGCACCTCTGTTTCCCCAACTCTTTTCCCCACCTCTATTTGCACCCCACTAATTACACCCATCTGTTTCCACCCGCCTGATTCCATCACTTTGATTCCAACCCTCTGTTTCCACACCTCTCTATCCCCACCTCTGTTTCCCCTCAACTGCTTCCCCCTCTGTTCCACCACCTTTGTTTCCACCCCTCTGTTTCCACCCATTTGTTTCCCGACCTGCGTTTGTTTCCTCGGTTTCAACCACCCTATTTCGCCCCTTCAGTTTCCAAACCCCTGTTTCCAACCCTCTGTTTACACACTTCTGTTTCCACCCCTCTGTTTCTGCACCTCTGTTTCCCAACCTGAGTTTATATCCCTCTGTTTCAACCACCCTATTTCGACCCCTCAGTTTCCATCCCGCTGTTTCCACCTCTGCGTTAACACACCTCTGCTTCCCAAACTCTGTTTCCCCTCACTGTTTTTACCTCACTGTTTCTATCCCTCTGATTCAACCCCTCTGTTTCCACTGCTCTGTTTTAATTCCTCTGCTTCCATGCTTCCGTTTCCACCACTCTGAAATTACTCCTCTGTTTCTACCTCACTGTTTCCATCCATCTATTTCCACAACTTTGTTTCCAATCGCTTGTTTTCCCACCTGTTTGTACTCTACTGATTCTACCCCTCTGTTTACGCTCCTCTGTTTCCACCACTCTGATTCCCCACCTCTTTTCACCACCTCTTCTTTCACCCAACTGATTCCACCCATCTGTCTCCTGACCTCTGTTTCTACCACTCTCATTCCACCACTTTGATTCCAACCCTCTGTTTCCACACCTCAGATTCCCCAGCTCTGTTTCCCGTCAGATTCTATCCCTTAATTACCACCCCGCTGTTTCCACCCCTATATTAACACACCTCTATTTCCACACCTCCGTTTCCCCACCTTTGGTTCTCACCTCTGTTTGCACTAATCTCTTTTTCTACCCTTCAATTTCTACCCCTCTGTTTCCAACCCTCTGTTTCCCCACTTCTGCTTCTATTTCTATACCTGTTTCCTCCTCTCTTTTTATACCCCTTTGTATCCACACTTCTGTTTCCACCTCAGTCTCCATACCCCTCTCTCTACCCCTCTGCATCTCTCCCTTAGTTTCTCCACCTCTGTTTCTCCACCTCTATGTTTACCCCTCTATTTGTAGACACCTGATTCCAATCCGCTTTTTCCCTCCTCTGTTACCCCTGCACTCTTTCTACTCCTCTGTTTCCACCCCTCTCTTTCCACAACTCTGTTTCCAATCGCCTGTTTCCCCACCTCTTTATACTCTTCTGATTCTACCCCTCTGTTTACACCCTTCTCTTTCCACCACTCTGTTTCTGCACCTCTGTTTCACCACCTCTTTTCCCCACCTCTATTTGCACGCCACTAATTACACCCATCTGCTTCCACCCGCCTGATTCCATCACTTTGATTCCAACCTTCTGTTTCCACACCTCTCTATCCCCACCTCTGTTTCCCCTCAACTGCTTCCCCCCTGTTCCTCCACCTCTGTTTCCACCCCTCTGATTCCACCCATTTGTTTCCCGACCTGCGTTTGTTTCCTCGGTTTCAACCACCCTATTTCGCCCCCTCAGTTTCCAACCCCCTGTTTCCAACCCTGTGTTAACACCCCTCTGTTTCCAACTCCCTATTTCTGCACTTCTGTTTCCCCACCTCATTTCCCCACCTCTATTTGCACCCCATTGATTCCACCCATCTATTTCCCGACCTCTGTTTCTACCCCTCTGATTCCATCACTTTGATTCCAACCTTCTGTTTCCATACCTATCTATCCCCACATCAGTTTCCCCTCAACTGCTTCCCCCTCTGATCCTCAACCTCTGTTTCTACTCCTCTGATTCCATCCATTTGATTCCAGACCTTCGTTTGTACCCTCGGTTTCAACCATCCTCTTTCGCCCCCTCAGTTTCCAATTTCTTGTTTCCAACCTTGTGTTAACACACCTCTGTTTCCACACTTCTATTTCCCCAACTTTAGTTCTCACCTCTGTTTCCTCTCCTCTCTTTTTCTATCCTTCAGTTTCTACCCCACTGTTTCCAACCCTCTGTTTCCCTACTTATGTTTATACGCTTTTGTTTCAAAACCTTTTACCTCCTCTATTTTATAACCCTTTGTTTCCACATTTGTTTCCAATCCTCTGTTTACCCTCCTTTATTTCTACCCTTTTGTTGCTACCCTTCTCTTACCACCTTTGTTTCAACACGTGTTTCACTCCAGTTTCTAGCCCTCTGTTTCCACCTCTCAGTTTCCATTCCTCTGTTTCTACCCCTCTGCTACTCTCCCTCAGTTTTCAACCCTTTTTCCACCCCTGTGTTTCCACACATCTGTTTCCCCACCTTACTTTCTCTTCTGTTTCTCCACCTCTATTTTTACCCCTCTGATTGTATCCCCCATTTTCCAATCCTGTTTCCCACCTCTGTTTCACCTGCACTATTTCTACTCCCCTGTTTCCACACCTTTTGCCACACCGCTGTTTCCATTGCCTGTTTCCGCATCTCTGTTTCAATCCCTCTATTTCTACCCCTCAGTTACTACCCCTCTGTTTCCACGCCTCAGTTTCCACCCCTCTGTTTCCACTCATCTACCCTTCTGTTTCACTCCTCTTTTTGCAGCCCTCTAATTCCACTCAGATATTTCCCAACATTGGATTCTCCCACTCTCGTTCTTCTCTGTCCCCACTTCTGATGTTACCCTTCTGTTTCTACGCCTCAGATTCCTCCTCTCTTCTCATTTCACTTTGTTTCCACACCTCTGTCTCCAATCCTCTATTTATTTACTTCTGTTTCTACCCTTCTGTTTCTACACTTCCACCCCTTTGTTTTCCCACCTCTGTTTCCCCTCCACTATTTATACCGTTCATTTGACCCAACTTTGTTTCTGCCCCTCTGTTACCACCCCTTTGACCCCACCCAATTTCCACCACTCTGTTTCTTCCCCTCAGTTTCCATCTCTCTGTTTCCACCTCTGTGTTGCCAAAACTCTATTTCCCCACCTCTGTTTCTCCATCTCTGTTTTTCCACCTCTCTTTCTAGCCCTATTTCCAGCCCCTGTTTCCAATCTTATGTTTCAGTGCCTCTGTTTTTACTTCTCTCTTTCCACCCTTCTGATTCCACCCATCTCTTTTCCGACCTTTCTTTCCACCCTCTGTTCCTTACCCACTGATTCCACCCTTCCCTAAGTAATGCTGTATCCCCACCTCTGTTTTTCCTCCATGTTTCCACTTCTCTGTTTCCACTTCTTTGTTTCCACCCTTTTGTTCTCCCACCTCTGCTTCCGCTCCACTGTTTCTACCGATCGTTTCACACGACTGTTTCTGCACCTCTGTTTCAACCCCTCTGTTTCTCCCCCTTAGTTTCCACCCCTCTGTTTCCTCCCCTCTGATTCCACACCCCTGTTTCAACCCCTACGTTTCCAGACGTCCGTTTCCACTCCTCTTTTTCCAGTCCTATGTTTCCAGACCCCTCTGTTACCACACCTTTGTATCCACCCCTCAGTTCCTACCCCTCAGTTTCCAACCCTCTGTTTCCACCCCACTGATTCCACCCCTCTGTTTCAAACCCTCTGTTTCTTCCACTCAAGTTTCCAACTCTCCGTTTCCATCTCTGTATTTCCACACTGGTTTCCCCACCTCAGCTTCTGCATCTCTGTTTTTACCCCTCTGTTTCAAGACCTATGATTCCAGACCTTGTTTCCAATCCTCTGTTTCAGCCCCTCTGTTTCTACCTCTCAGTTTCAATCCCTCTGATTTCATCCATCTGTTTCCCGACCTTTATTTCCACCCCATTCCCTGTTTCCACGTCTCTGTTTCCACCCCTTTGTTATCCCACCTCAGTTTACCATCCATTGTTTCCACCGCTCTTTTTACACAACTCTGTTTCTGCATCTTTGTTTCCACCCCTCAGTTTCCACCCCTATGTTTCCCGACATCTGTTTCTGCCCCTCCGTTACCACCCCTCTGACTCCACCCCTCTGTTCCCACTCCAGAGTTTCCACACCTCTGTTTACGCTCCACTGTTTCTTCCCCTCTGCTTCCAGCCCTCTGTTTCTACACCTCTGATGCCAGCCCCTGTTTTCAATCCTCTTTTTCAGCCCCTCTGTTTATACCTCTCTGTTTCTGCACCTCTTTCTTCACACCCCTGTATCCCTTCCTCTGTTTCCCCTCAACTGTTTCCCTTTCTGTTTTTCTACCTCTGTTTCCATGCCTCTGATTCAACCCATCTGTTTCCCGACCTCTATATCGACCCCTCTGTTTAATCTCTTCTATTTCTACCCCTCTGTTACTATCCCTCTCTTTCCACAACTCAGTTTCCACCCCTCTGTTTCCTCACCTCAGTTTCCACCCCTCTGTTTCCACACCTCAATTTCCACCCCCTCTGATTCCACACCTCTGCTTCACATCGACTGATTCCCCACCTCAGTTTCTCCTCCACTGTTTCTACCTCTCTGTTTCTATCCCTCGGATTCCAATCCTCTGTTTCCACACCACTGTTTCCACCCATCTGTTTCTAAAACTCTGTTTCCACACATCTGTTTCCAATCCTCTGTTACAGCCCCTCTGTTTCTACCTCTCTGCATTCTCACATCTGTTTCCCCAGAACCGATTCCCCTTTCTGTTTCTCCACTTTTGTTTCCACCCCTCTAATTCCACAGCACTGTTTCTAATCATGTTTTCACACCTGTTTCCACCCCTCTGTTTCCACTCCTGTGTTTCCATCCCTCTGTTTCCACACCTCTGTTTACCCTCCACTGTTTCTACCCATATGTTATCACCCATCCGACACCACCCCTCAGTTTCCAACACTATGTTTCCGCACCTTTTATCCATATTCTGTATCTCCACATCTGTTTCTCAACCTCTGTTTTAACCCTCTGATGAAAGACCTCATTTTCCAATCCTTTGTTTCAGTCCCTCTGCTTCTACCTCTCTGTTACCACAGCCCTTTGTTCACACTTCAGTATCCCCACCTCCGTTTCCCCCCAGCTCTTCCCCCCTCTCTTTCTCCACATCTGTTTCTACCACTCTGACTCCACCCATTTTTTTCACGACCTTTGTTTCAACCCCATTGTTTCTATCCATTGTTTCCACCCTTGTTTACAATGCTCTATTTCACCACCTCTGTTTCAACTCATTTGTTACTACCCCTCGGTCTCTAATCTTCAGTTTCCCCACCAATGTTACTACCCCTCTGTTTCTAATCCTGTTTCCTCCACTCTATTCCCACTCCTCTGTTTCAACCCATTTGTTTTCCCACCTCCGTTTCTACCTCTTTTATTACACAACTCTGTTTCTCCCCCTCTGTTATCACCCCTCTGACTCCTCCCCTCTGTTTCTACTCCACTGTTTCAACTCCTCTGTTTCTACCCCTATGCTTCCACACCTCCGTTTCACATCAGTTTCCATCCCTCTGAATTTACTGCTCTGTTTCTACCTCTCTATTTCCAAACTCTTTTTTCCACCCCTCTGTTTCCAATCGCTTGTTTTCCCACCTCTGTTTCTAACCCCATGGTCCTACCCCTCTAATTTCACTCCGCTGATTGCTCACCTCTGTAACCCCACCTGGGTTTCCCCCGCTCTGTTCCTCCACCTCTGTTTCGATACCTCTGATACCACTCATCTGTTTCCCGACCATTGTTTCTACCCCTCTGTTTCTACCCCTCTCTTTCCACTCTTCTGTTTCCGGTGCTCTTTTTCCCAACCCTTGTTTCTTCCCCTCTGTTTGACTATTATGTTTCTATTCCACTGTTCCCCCCTTCTGTTTCACCACCTCTGTTTCCCATCCACTCTTTCTTCCTCTCCTTTTCCAAACCTTTATTTAAAATCGCCTATTTCCCCACCTCTATTTCGCCACCTCTGATTCCAGGACTCTGTTTGCACCATTATATTTCCACCCCTCTGTTTCTACCCCACTTTTTCCATCCTTCTCTCCCAATCCTCTGTTTCTCCACCTTTCTTTCAACCCATCCGTTTCCAGCCCTCTGTTTCCCCACTTATATATTTACTCTTCTGTTTCTGCACCTCTGTTTCTTCCTCTCTTTTAATTCCCCTTTGTTTCCACACTAATGTTTCCAATGCTCTTTTCTCGACCTCTGGTTCTAGCCTCTGTTTCTAACCTTCCCTTTCAACCCTTCAGTTTCAACACATGTTTCACCACCGTTGATACCGCTCCACTTTTTCTACCCCTCTGTTTCCACCCCACAATTTCCATCGCACTGTGACCCGACCTCAGATTCCCCTGCAGTGTTTCTACCCCTGTGTTTCCCCACCTATGTGTTCACGACTCAATTTCTGCACCTCTGCTCCCTCCACTCATTTTCTACCCTCTCTTTCCACCCATCGGTTTCCACCCCTCGGTTTTCCCACCTCTGATTCTAGTCTTCTCTTTAAACGTCACAGCTTCCACCCCTCTGTGTTTCCACACCTCTGTTTATCGTCCTTTGAATCTCCACCTCTGTTTTAACCTCTCTGTTTCCACCCCTCAGTTTCCACCCCTATGATTGAACCCCGCTATTTCCTTTGCTCTGTGACCCTACCTCTGTTTCTCCTGCAGTTTCTATCCCTCTGTTTCAACCCCTCACTTAGTATAAATCTCTTTCCACGCCTCTGTTTCCCCACCTATGTTTTCACCCATCTATTCCTACACCTCTGTTTCCCCTCCACAGTTTCTACCTCTCTGTTTCTACCCCTTTTTTCAACATCTCAGTTACTACCAATCAGTTTCCACTCCTCTATTTCCACACCTATGCTTCCACCCCTCTATTTCTACACCTGTTTCCTTCACTCATTTTCTACCCTATCTTTTCACCCGTCTGTTTCCACCCTTCTGTTTCCACACCTCCGATTCTAGTCCTCCCTTCCCCTACACTGCTTCCACCAATCTGTTTCTACCCTTCTGTTTCCAGCCCACTGTTCCACCCCTTTGTTTCCTCATCTCTGTTTCCACACATTTGTGTACACACCTCTGTTTCTACTCCTCGTTTCCACTCCTCTGTTTCCCCACCTTCCTTTCTTAACATTTGTTTCCATTCTTTTGTTTCCACACCTCTGTTTCCACACCTCTGTTTCCTCAACTTTGTTTCTATTCCCCGGTTTCGAATCCTGTTTCCCCACCTCTGTTTCTAAACCTTTGTTTTCACCACTCTGTTTCCACACCTCTGTTTACTCGACCTCTGCTTCCATCCCTCGGTTTCTACCCCTCTGATTCCACCCATCTCTTTCCGGCCCTCTGTTTCCCATCTCTATTTCCCCTCCGCCATTTCTACCACTCCGTTTACATAACTCTGTTTCTACCCATCTGTTACCACCCTCCTGACACATCCCTCTGTTTCCACCACTCTTTTTCTCCCCTTCAGTCTCCAAACCTCTCTTACCACCCCGGTGCTTTCACACCTCTGTTTATCGTCCTAGTCTCCCAACCTCTCTTTCAATCCCTCTGTTTCCACCCGTCTATTTCCACCCCTCTGATTTCACCAACCTGATTCCCCACCTCTGTTCCAACCTCTCTATTTCTACCTCTCTTTTTCCAGATATCTTTTTCACACCTGTTTCCATCGCCTGTTTCCCAACCTCTGTTTCTCTCCCTCTGATTCTACACATCTGTTTCCATCTCTCTGATTCCACGCCTCTTTATCCTCGTAACGTGGGTGTGGAGCCGTGACCCGAGTTACACTCAGATTGGACAGAATTGTCACAGGGCGCTGTGTTCGAAACATGGGATTTCCCCCCAACGTGGGCAGAGTGTCAGTAACACACTGCCCTGGTAACCGGTCATTTCGGCCCACGAGTCGGTGCCGCCCAATTAACCTACGCACCCGCTATGTTGCGAACGGTGGGCGGAAACTGGTGTCACCGTGGAAAATAAAAGGAGACATCAGGAGAACGTCCGAATCCTTTCATACACGACGAGATTCGAAATCTGGTCACGATCATTGGCGCTGTATAATCTCGTTGCCCTAACTGCTGTATCAAAGCAGCCGCCTTTGTGTATCACTCCTGTTTCCTGCATAAATGGTTTTGAATTATATTTTTTATCCCTTTGGACTCATAGGGGTTTTCAGTGACGACCAACAAGCTCATCTACTTCGCGTCTCCGTTTTCCGGGACTGGTTATTCACCCAAGCAGCTACCGCTTCGAACTGGTGTACGTGCTGTCGTTTACCCAGGGGCCTTGTCTGGAGTAGATATCATGAAAGGTTAGAAATGACCAGCATGAAAACGTTAAACCTGAATATCGAAATCAACCGAACCAGCTTTCTTATTAGTGCCTCTGAACGCATGCCACACAAGGATAATTTTCATAATTCCCTTCAAAGAACATTACAAACATTAATATATATTCCCCTGATGTGCAAAATCAGTTACACAGCTGCACTCGGATTAAACAAAATCTCTGAAATTGTTGTTCAGTGGGTTGTTTCTTGCAACACAGACTCCTGGTCCCAGAAGACTTGGCTTCACTTATATAAGAGTGGGTGAAATACCTCAGCAGTACCGCCGATCGCTGCTTCACAAGGGTCATGGGCTATCCAGCCATTTACCATATAACCAGGATTTACTACCCGCTACTTGTCGCGGTTGGAATCCCTGGTAAGATACTGGGGTTGGATCCGTGTGGTTCGGTTTAAGTTGCTCTTGCCCTTGTCCACATCTCGCCAGGACACCCAGCACAGATGCTGCCTCGTGGGTTCTGACTTTATTCCATGATGGTTGAGTTTCTTCTGCAGGTTTACGCATTGTCCAATTTCTCTTAATTTTAATTGTATTTTATTCGGTTTGGTTCCTGTTCATATTTACAATCACAGTGGTAAAATTGGTGTACATATTAACATCGTTCCCACATTTACTTTGATGCAGTTTCCATCGCATTACTGACAATTTATTTTTATATCCAGGTGCCCTTTGATAACGATCAAATATTTAACAACAGCAAGACGATATTTACTGCCTAATTTCCGCCCATCAGAGCGATATAGGGCGGATCGGTCCGCGCACTGCTTTTACAGAGCCAGCGATAGCGGCCGGGGGGTTCGAATCCCGCGCTGTCTGTATGTTCTCCCCGTGTCTGTGCGGGTTTTTCCCGCGGCTCAGGTTTCTTTCGACTGTTCAGAACGCATCGGGGTTGTAAGTTAATTGCCCGTAAATTCAGCGGCACGGCCTGCAGGACAAAATGGCCACTTGCAGCAATTATGTTTATTTGCTTTTAAAAATACATAAAACTCTCATGTATCCGTATTAGCACCTCTATAATTCGAAGATGAACCTGAGATCTCACCTCCAATTCCGTTCTTCGACCTTTATGCAGCTTCGTGTATCTTTGTTTCCATTTGGTAAATTCGTTGTTCCCAAAGGAACAGACGCACTGAGAACACGTTTTGTCTCACCATTCAGCCTCCCCTCAGCACTTTCGGTGAGTGTGGGGTGTGTTGCAGTCCCATACTCTGATCCTCAACCATCCTCGTCCGACGGGATGTCGGAGAAATGACAACGTTTTCGGGCACACAAATAAAGTGAAAAGGATCCGGGTTCGCACGGTTGAACTAACTAGTTTTTTGTGCATTTACAGTTAATTTAATTGCGATTGTAATTCTGTGGCGGAGGAATTGTGGTCTGTCACGGTGCATAACTCACTACCTCATCGGAATGGCGATCGCTGATTTAATGTGTGTGGTCACCGGGGTTTTGCTGGAGCAATCTAATAACATATACATTTTTGCTCCGTATTTGCTCTTCACTCCAATCTGCACGCTGACCCTTGTCCTGAGGTTTGTAGCAATGGACTGTTCTGTCTGGTTGACGGTGGCTTTCACGTTCGATCGCTACGTCGCAATTTGTGGTGTGAGATTTCGGGAACGGTATTGCACCAAGCGAACGGCCACGGTTGTGATGGTAATTGTGACAATATGGGGTTGTATGAGGTACGTTCCCTACGCCTTCGCAATAAAACCTTTGGTCCTCATTGACAACTTGCCGTGGCGCTGCGTTACCAAAGCTGAATTTTCGACCTCATCCTTCTGGAGAATATACACGCTCTTCATCAGCGTCACAACACCTTTAGTGCCAATCGGCCTCATTGTATTGTTCAACGCTTTGACCGTCCGTCATGTCGTCGCGGCAAATGAAATACGTCGGGGTATCCGGAAAAACATTGTGAAGGAGACGGATTTGGAGGCGGTAAACCGCAGAAAGTCAATGAATTTGTTGTACTTTCTCTCCGCCAATTTTATTTTGTTGTGGATCCCCTATGTCGTGTTTCACTCAAAATGGCAAACTCAAAATTATTTTTACACTGACAGATATCTAAATAACCCGAAATATATTCTGCAGCAATGTGCGTACATGTTGCAATTTCTCAGTACCTGCACCAACACCTGTATCTACACCTTGTCCCAAAGGAGATTCAGGGAGGAGCTGAAGATGGTGGCGAAACATCTCTTTACATGAAGGGGATGGCGTTGTATGTGAATCCTCCATTTAGTGCTCAAATAAATCTTACAATTGATCTGTAGATTTTGAAGGAATATAAGCCGATGTTGTCATGTGGGACACATACATAAATATTTCAAGCTCATTTAGTCACGTTATTGGACTTAAGTTTGCAACCGAAGTTCCGTTGATGTGTATGTATGTATTTTTTTATCTCTCTATCTTTTTCGAACCCTCCCTTCCTCCCTTCCTTCTTCAGTCGAACGTGATTGACCATGGGTACTACGCCATTGGTAGACACTGGAGTGTTGAACAAGGACGACTGTGACTATTGAGGTCACAGAAAATTAATGTGTGTCTCTGTGTGTGTGTGTGTGTGTATGTGTGTGTGTGTGTGTGTGTGTGTGTGTGTGTGTGTGTGTGTGTGTGTGTGTGTGTGTGTGTGAGTACATATTGTTACAAGATCAAACAGCAACCACAAAGAAGCCATATCACACAGGGGTAAAGATTAATAATTATTTAATTAATAAGAAATTCAACTTGAAACTTTTATTCAAAATCCCCTCTTTTATATCAATGCCCACTGGGTACTATGCAAATTTTTATAACGGTGTAAAAACTAATAAATATCCCAGCCTAAATATAACATATGGTATTAAAGTCTAGGTTATATTTCCAACCAGCCCACAGAAATACATAGACACAAAATAAACACAAAACACACAGGATTCACAAAACTTTCATCTCAACTGAAGCAAATATCATTTACTAAATTCAGTTTGTTTGGTAAACTGAAGCCGAATGTTCTTTTTTGAGAGAGAGCACAACATTCGAAGTTGTCTTGTGTTGCTTGCAGAGAGAGGAATCGATGATCTGGTCCGGATCCTTCTAGCTGCCTTCGGAACGTTCATTTCCTTATGAAATGCCTCCTTCCACTCCACATCGCCCCAAGTCGTGTTTTATCGTCCAAGTCCAGAAATGTTTAGATCATTTTCTGCACATGCTCAGTCCGTCACCCACACTCTCAACAGTTCATCTTCACCTTGGCTCTCTCAGGAAAACTGTCAATTTTTAACATAAAACCACACCACACATAGGCCAATACACAACTCAGAATTCTCTATCAATATACATGCATTATCTATATATATATATATATATATTTATATATATATATATATATATATATATATATATATATATATATAGATATATATAAATATATATATATATATATATATATCTTTTTCTTTGGCTTGGCTTCGCGGACGAAGATTTATGGAGGGGGTAAAAAGTCCACGTCAGCTGCAGGCTCGTTTGTGGCTGACCAGTCCGATGCGGGACAGGCAGACACGATTGCAGCGGTTGCAAGGGAAAATTGGTTGGTTGGGGTTGGGTGTTGGGTTTTTCCTCCTTTGCCTTTTGTCAGTGAGGTGGGCTCTGCGGTCTTCTTCAAAGGAGGCTGCTGCCCGCCAAACTGTGAGGCGCCAAGATGCACGGTTTGAGGCGTTATCAGCCCACTGGCGGTGGTCAATGTGGCAGGCACCAAGAGATTTCTTTAGGCAGTCCTTGTACCTTTTCTTTGGTGCACCTCTGTCACGGTGGCCAGTGGAGAGCTCGCCATATAATACGATCTTGGGAAGGCGATGGTCCTCCATTCTGGAGACGTGACCCATCCAGCGCAGCTGGATCTTCAGCAGCGTGGACTCGATGCTGTCGACCTCTGCCATCTCGAGTACCTCGACGTTAGGGGTGTGAGCGCTCCAATGGATGTTGAGGATGGAGCGGAGACAACGCTGGTGGAAGCGTTCTAGGAGCCGTAGGTGGTGCCGGTAGAGGACCCATGATTCGGAGCCGAACAGGAGTGTGGGTATGACAACGGCTCTGTATACGCTTATCTTTGTGAGGTTTTTCAGTTGGTTGTTTTTCCAGACTCTTTTGTGTAGTCTTCCAAAGGCGCTATTTGCCTTGGCGAGTCTGTTGTCTATCTCATTGTCGATCCTTGCATCTGATGAAATGGTGCAGCCGAGATAGGTAAACTGGTTGACCGTTTTGAGTTTTGTGTGCCCGATGGAGATGTGGGGGGGCTGGTAGTCATGGTGGGGAGCTGGCTGATGGAGGACCTCAGTTTTCTTCAGGCTGACTTCCAGGCCAAACATTTTGGCAGTTTCCGCAAAGCAGGACGTCAAGCGCTGAAGATCTGGCTCTGAATGGGCAACTAAAGCGGCATCATCTGCAAAGAGTAGTTCACGGACAAGTTTCTCTTGTGTCTTGGTGTGAGCTTGCGGGCGCCTCAGATTGAAGAGACTGCCATCCGTGCGGTACCGGATGTAAACAGCGTCTTCATTGTTGAAGACAATGAAGTCTTCATTGCCGCTCTCAGTGAAGTCCGCCTGGCAGATGTAGGCAGCCTCCAAGAACGCGGCGTGGGCTACACACTCTACTGGTCTGGCAAGCCTTCGGATGAACGACGCCTATCTGGTGTAGGCTTCATGGTCAAGAGCTTCATTGCCTCCAAACTCGAAAACCTTCCGACAGGCCTCTCGGACCGAATCATGTCCATGCGACTCCCACTTCAAAACAAGCGTCACATCACCCTCATCAGTGTCTATTCTCCAACCCTCCAGGCGGAACCAGCAGAAAAGAACAAGTTCTACACCGACCTGCGCAACCTCATCCAACGTACCCCTACAGCCGACAAGGTTGTCATCCTGGGCGACTTCAACGCTCGTGTCGGCAAAGACTCAGAAACCTGGCCAGGAATCCTGGGCAAGCATGGCGTCGGCAAGTGCAACGACAATGGGCGCCTCCTGTTGGAGCTCTGCGCAGAACAGCGGCTTGTCATTACAAACACCCTTTTTCAGCAGAGGGACAGCCTTAAGACCACCTGGATGCATCCCCGATCCAAACACTGGCACCTCCTGGACTACATCCTGGTGCGAGAAAGTGACAAACAAGATGTGCTCCACACCAGGGTCATGCCTAGCGCGGAATGCCACACTGACCACCGGCTGGTTCGCTGCAAGCTCAACCTTCACTTCAAGCCAAAGCCCAGGAACAATAAAGCCCCCAGAAAGAGGTTCAATGTTGGAAAACTGCAGTCAGACGAAGCGAGAGGAAACTTCCAGGCAAACCTCAAAGCAAAGCTCGACGTTGCAACCCGCCTCACGGACCCGTCCCCTGAAACCCTCTGGGATCAGTTGAAGGCTACCATACTGCAATCCACTGAAGAGGTACTGGGCTTCTCCTCCAGGAAAAACAAGGACTGGTTTGACGAAAACAGCCAGGAAATCCAGGAGCTGCTGGCAAAGAAGCGAGCTGCCCACCAGGCTCACCTTACAAAGCCGTCCTGTCCAGAGAAGAAACAAGCCTTCCGTCGCGCATGCAGCCATCTTCAGCGCAAACTCCGGGAGATCCAAAATGAGTGGTGGACTAGCCTCGCCAAACGAACACAGCTCAGCGCGGACATTGGCGACTTCAGGGGTTTCTACGAGGCTCTAAAGGCTGTGTACGGCCCCTCACCCCAAGTCCAAAGCCCGCTGCGCAGCTCAGACGGCAAAGTCCTCCTCAGCGACAAGATCTCCATCCTCAACCGATGGTCAGAACACTTCCAATCTCTTTTCAGTACCAACCGCTCAGTCCAAGATTCCGCCCTGCTCCAGCTCCCTCAACAGCCCCTAAGGCTAGAGCTGGATGAGGTTCCCACCCTGGATGAGACATATAAGGCAATCGAACAACTGAAAAGTGGCAAAGCAGCAGGTATGGATGGAATCCCCCCAGAAGTCTGGAAGGCTGGCGGCAAAACTCTGCATGCCAAACTGCATGAGTTTTTCAAGCTTTGTTGGGACCAAGGTAAACTGCCTCAGGATCTTCGTGATGCCACCATCATCACCCTGTACAAAAACAAAGGCGAGAAATCAGACTGCTCAAACTACAGGGGAATCACGTTGCTCTCCATTGCAGGCAAAATCTTCGCTAGGATTCTACTAAATAGAATAATACCTAGTGTCGCTGAGAATATTCTCCCAGAATCACAGTGCGGCTTTCGCGCAAACAGAGGAACCACTGACATGGTCTTTGCCCTCAGACAGCTCCAAGAAAAGTGCAGAGAACAAAACAAAGGACTCTACATCACCTTTGTTGACCTCACCAAAGCCTTCGACACCGTGAGCAGGAAAGGGCTTTGGCCAATACTAGAGCGCATCGGATGTCCCCCAAAGTTCCTCAACATGATTATCCAACTGCACGAAAACCAACAAGGTCGGGTCAGATACAGCAATGAGCTCTCTGAACCCTTCTCCATTAACAATGGCGTGAAGCAAGGCTGTGTTCTCGCACCAACCCTCTTTTCAATCTTCTTCAGCATGATGCTGAACCAAGCCATGAAAGACCCCATATATATATATATATATATGCATCAAATCATTACATTGTTGGTATTCGGATCATATGTGTGGGCAATGACCCATAACATTACAGCACAGAAACAGGCCGTTCGGCGCTTCTAGACTGTGCTGAATTATTATTCTGCCAAGTCCCACTGAACTGCACACAGTCCATAGCCCTCCATAGCCCTCCCATACATGTACCTGTCAAAAGTCTGTCCAAATTTTAAAACGGACTCTTCATTTTCCACTACAGCTGGAAGCTAGTCCCACACTCCCACTAGACTCTGTGTGAAGAAGTTCCCCCTCATGTTTTTTCTTTCACCCTGTCACACGTGTCCTCTGGCCTGAATCTCATATATAGTGAAACTGGGAAAACTAAAGCGGAAAGTGAGAAACTGCTGTTAAAGAGAGTGATTTCCACAGACTAATGTCATAAATTGAGTATTTATTTTGAAATTTTTATTTAAATGTTTTACAAAATCTTACTTCCCTCCTTCCCTCCCCCACCGACCTATCCCACCCTCTACAACCATCCCCCACCTCGGTGCATTTTTAAAGAAAAACACAATAATGTCATGTTATAACAGGTTGTTGTACGGTGTGCCATCCATTTACATCTCTCATCACTTATAAAACTTTTACCTAACATCGAAACCCATACATTTCAAATATAAACCCCACATTTTAACAAAAAAGGTTAATTATTCCGTAAATTATACGTTATATTTCCAAATAAATACATGACTGAGTTTCATTATGCCAACTTTATATACTCAATTCAACATCATTGTTGCAAGTTTCAACTAAACATCTTCTCGCCCACGCCAATCCTAGGCGTATAAATGCAATTTGGTATATTTGTCGTAATTGTGTTCATATATCCCACTCAACATACCCATGGATAAACATATAAATCTACTTTGAATAAATCTCGCAAAAATGTAATTACTTTTCCCCAAAAAAGGCTTCACCTTTGTATATTCCCACACTGAATGTAAAAAAGTACCTGTCTGATCACCCCACCGAAAACATAAATCTGACACTCTAAATCCATATTTTTTCAATTTTACAGGAGTTAAATATAACTTATGAAAAAATATAATTAACTATATCGTCGACTAATTAATTTTGGAACGCTATTCAGGCACATATCTGACCACTTGTCCACAGAGATAGGAATAGATAGGTCCTTTTCTCATTTATCCTTTATTTTATATATATCTAACTTTTCATCTTTTCCTGTAATAACAAGTACATTTCTGAAATAAATCCCTTTTTACCCTTATCAACAATTAATCTCTCAATTTTCTTTTGACCAGGTAATATTAACTCTCCATGGTAGCTTTTCAATAACCGATTTCGTACTTAATAATAAGCGAATAAAGTGTTTTGTAATATACCAAATTTCTCTCTGTCAATTAAACGATAGAAACAAACATACTTCAAAGCAATCCTCCACTAATATTTTTACTTTTGATTCCCAAACTTTCAAATAAGGATTATTCAAAGAAAATGAAATGGTCTGATTCTGATATATCGGTGTCTGAACTGTAATTTTACCTCTCTATCCTATCAGTTGATTCCAGTTCTCCCATAGCCCCATCAACTATTTCAACACTGGCAGTTTATACTGTTGTAAAAGCTATGGATTCCATTTATATATAAAATGATGTACAGTTCTTTCTTCTATTTGATCCATCTCCACCTTCGCCCATAGCGGAAGTTGATCAATATCAAACAGTCATAAATGCCGTCTTTAACAAGCGTTCAGGCACAATCGCCTCGTCTCTCCCGTTTCGACGTGTTTGTTGCACGTACCGTGTAGAGTCCACTCCTCCACTCGCTCTACATCCATGACTTGTGACCAGGTGCGATTCAAATGCAAGCTGCAAATTTGCCGACGACGCCACGGTTGTCTGCAGGATCATAAACAGCGACGAAGAAACCAAGAAGACTATGGTGAAAACATACAGAGATGCTGGAGGAACCCGGCCGGTCTCGCAGCGTCCATTTGTGTTTCTATATATATTGCGAATGTTTCCTGAGACCTTCCTCCAGCATTTATGTGTTTTGGAAAAGGCTCGATGAACCAGATGTCCCACTCATGCTTTTATTTTGTATGTGTTTGTAATTTCATGAAGGCTGGAACACATTGATAAAATATTGCATGTTCTTTGATCTTGTTTGGGATAGGGGACGGAAGGTAAGTGGAGACAAACTGCAGTCAACAAGAATAAGCAAATACCCCAAATTGGGTGCGGCCCACATTTCACCAAGGAAACTCCTGACAAAGGCCTTGGTGGGACAGAAAACAAAGTGCTCAGTATTCGGAATGAGCATCGGTTACTCCACTGTTTGGGCGGGGGACATTAGAGCTGGCGGCCAGTCAAAGGCACCTGCAGTTACGGTGCAGAGCGGGGTGGACAGCTCCCATCCGCAGAGTTTAAAATGTCCCTCGCAGCAGCTCCTCGAGGATTCGTGGATTGAACCAGGTGTAAGTGTAGGAGCAGCGGCGAGGAAATGTCGCCGAAAGCATCTGATGCAGTCGGGAAGTCACTGAGAACTAAACCAGAGGTGGGATTTCTTATATAATAGGTGAATAGATATATGAGAAGTTAGGGAAAGTGGACAAGGCGTGAATGCGGTGAGACTTAATGAGAAGTGACGTGAATGTGGATCCGTGACCCGAGTAAACCACAGATTGGTCAGAATTGTTACAGGGAGCTGAGTTCAAGACATGGGATTTCCCACCAACGTGGGCGAAGCGTCAGTGACACATTGCCCCGGTAACCGGCCATTTCGGCCCACGATTCCGTGGTGACTAATTAACGTATGTCCCCGCTATTTTGCGAATGGTGGGAGGAAATCAGAGTCCCCGGGGAAAACCAACGTAAACACGGGAAGAACGTACAAATCCTGACAGACAGCACGAGTTTCGAATCCTGGTCCCGTTTCGAATCATGAATTCAAGCTCATCTACTCCGCGACCCCGTTTTCCGGGACAGGTTATTCACCAAAGCATCTGCTGCTTCGAACTATTTTTCATGCTGTCGTTTACCCAGTGGCCCAGTCCGTAGTAGAAATTATGAAAGGTTAGAAATGGCCGGAATCTAAAGGGTTAAACCTGATTGTCGTAATCGAGGATAAAGTTGAACCGAACCAACTTTCTTATTGGTTCCACTGAACGCTCGCCACACCAGCAGATTTTTTATAATTCCCTTCGAGGAACATTACAAGCATTTCTATTTATTTCCCTGTTGCGCGAATTCAGCTACATGGCTGTAGTCGGATTAAAAATAAATCTCTCAAATTGTTGTTCAGTCAGTGTTTCTGTCGTGACGAACTCCTGGTCAAGGCGGACTTTACGTGTTTTGTATAAAAGTAGGTTAAACGCCTCATCGTTACCGCCGATCGCTGCTTCACCAGGATCATGGGCTATCCAGCCATTGGCCATATCGCCAGGATTTACCACCGTGTACATCTCGCGGTTGGAATCCCTTGTAAGACACTGGTGTTGTCTCGGAGGGGTTCGGTTCTAAGTTGCTTTTGTCCTTGTCCACAACTCGCCTGGACACCCCGCACAGATGCTGCCTCGCGGGCTGAGACTTTAATCCCCAATAATTCCGTTTCCTCTGCACTTTTATGCATTGTTTGATTTCTCTTAAGTGTGACTGTATTTAATTTGTTTTGGGGACCTGTTCATTTTTATAATCACATCGGTCAAATCGGTGCCCATATTAAAATCTTTCCCACATTTACTTTGATGCAGTTTCCATCGCATTACTGACACCTTTGTTTATATACAGGAGCTCTTTGATACGATCAATATCAATATTTTAAACGACTTGACAATCTTTACTGCCCAGTTTCCGCCCCACTGAAAGATATTGGGCGGCCCGCGACGCGCACCGCCTTTACAATGCTAGCGATAGGGGGACGGGGGTTCGTACCCCGCGCTGTCTGGGCGGGTTTTTCACGGAGACTCCGGTTGCTTTCCACTGTTCAAACCGAACAGGGATGTAGGTTAATTGCGCATACATTGGGCGGCACGGACTGGAGGACAGAATGAGATGTTAGAGCAAGTATGTCTAAATATTTTTTAAAAAAAATAAATCACTCTTGTATCCGTATAAACGCCCCAGCAATTGGAAGGAGATCCTGAGTTCCCACCTCCAATGCATGTTTGTGTATTTTTGTTTCCATTTGATAAATACCTTCTTCCCAAAGAAACAGACGCTGTCGGAGCACATTTTAGTCTCCCCATTCATACTCCCCAAGCACTTTCCGTTCCAGTCACACACCTGGTCTCGATGACTGAGGTGATCCGCCCTTCACCGACAAGGAATCCAGAGTCTCCGATCTCAACCGCTCTCAGATCGAATTCCGTTCCGCGGTTGTCATCCATCGGGGGTTTGGGTGAAGTGGTGGGGGGTGGTAGGGGAAAAGGGAAAGAGAAAGGGTTGGAGAGGCCGGATCTGCTGCGTTCCCACTCTATGATGTCATCCATCCTCGTCCGACAGAGGGACGGAGAACTGACAACTCTTTTGGGCACAAATATCAGATGAAAATGTGAGAGATGGGAAAATTGACCTAAAATTATGAACATGGAAGAAACTAAAGTTCATCAGTAAAATGGCTGAAACCAGTTCAAACAGGATAAGTTTGGGGCTTAGGATGCAGGAAAGCAGAGTCAGCACGATTAACATAAGAATCTTCTATCCTTTGTGACAAGACCATAGGACTAAGATAAGGAATGGTAAGGTACAATAGAATGTAGGAAGTTGAGGTAGTCTGGATCAGATAAGGGTCTCCTAGCCCTGGACAGAAGTACCAAGTCATACATTTCTAATTAGCTAACCATACACAGATTTATACATATGAAATTAGCCAACCCTAGATAGAATGAGTCAACTCTGCATATCAAGAGACTGTAGCCCAGAGAATCAGGAAGGTGTGAATAAGGACAATGACATGATGGGACACCCACAGGATACCCCCTGGTCCTCCAAGTGTACTGAAACTGCACGTAGGCAGGAAGAATTACCTATGCCAAACCCATCCAGGGGGCAGAAGAATGTAAGGGGGAGGGCATTCTGATACTGAAATTGACTGTATAAAAGTTGGGTGAGCCCCAGTATGTGTGTGTATTCCCAGGGTAAGGGGAAGCACCCAACTTTGCATTGTTGTAGTAATAAATGTTCTTTGTTCTCAATTTTTGTCTCGAGCAATTTCTTTAAAGGTACTTTAATTCCTAACAAATGGGGGCTCGTCCGGGATCACACTCCCTCCACTGACAGAGTACCCCGACGACGAGAGTAGGTGCACCCCGGCTGATTCAGCTGGACTCACGGGCGACGGGTGGCTGGTCAGTGGAAGAAGCGAGTGATATCCGAGAAGAGGCATTGAGAACAAACGGCGGAAGGACGCGCGCTAGAGCAGTACTGCCAGAACTCGGTAAGAGTATTTTACTTGTTCCTAAGTATGGGAATAGCGGGCAGTAGAGATGAGAGTCCTGACACAGGATGTGACCACCAGATAGCTACGTACAGCCCGCTTGGGATGATGTTATCTGAGTGGGGCACAGGAAAGACCCGCGGTAAAGACAAACTAGCGGGCAGTAGAGATGAGAGTCCTGACACAGGACGTGACCACCAGATAGCTACGTACAGCCCGCTTGGGATGATGTTATCTGAGTGGGGCACAGGAAAGACCCGCGGTAAAGACAAACTGACGACGGTCAGATATTGTTGTAATGAATGGGTGGGATACCCGGTTAAAGGGAGCTCCGTGTACTGGCCAAAATTCGGATCCGAGGATGAATGGATGTGTGAAGTTTGAACTTATGGCTCTATCAAAACCAGGCAGACAATGTTGAGAGCAGGGAATATGCAGCCTGCTGGCTCAAGGGATCCATTGAACAGCTGGTTTTGAATGAGAAAGAATCCAGGGATAAGAGAGAGGAGGAACCTCTTGTCCCTGAATCACAGGGTTGGGATGTGTTACATTCCCTCCCTCCACCCTATGTTCCTCCTATGCCGGCTCCTATCTTTCCTTCCCCTCCTATGACCTACCCTTCTGCACCTTCCCCACCTCCCCCACCACTAGAGAAGAGAGAAGAGAGCAGGAGTGGTATGATAACTTGCTCACAAAGCACTCGATTACCACCTCTGTTGGCAGGAGAGAGAGGTAACTTTAATTCAGAACAGCGTGAGACTCTTCAGGAAGAAAGGGCAGAACCCTTTGATTCATTTCCCAGGGAGCAGGAACCCAGACCTAATAAGCTAGAAACCAATTGGATGAGACCACTGTGGGAAGTTCCCATGGGAGAGGGTCTCGGTTTCGTAAATGTGCCCCTGACCAGTACTGAAGTGTGTAACTTTAAGAAAGAACTGACCTCCCTGATAGAAGATCCCCAGGGATGTGCCGAACAGTTAGACCAATTTTTGGGACCAAATATATATACAATATGGGGGTCTCGACATAGAATCCCCAGCAGGGGAACAATTGGTACTAACAGGTTTTGTTACCAACTCAGCCCCAGACATTAAGAGAAAATTACAAAAGACAGAAAATTGGCATGAGCAGGGAATAACCCAGCTTCTACAGATCACACAAAAAGCATTTGTCCAGACATCTGAGGATAAGCAGAAAGCAAAGGCTAACATTTTGATGCAAGCAGTTAAAATAATAGTAGATGAGTAACATGGAAAAAGGCAGGGACTGTGTGCCAGCTCCTGAATGTTGGGAGAAGTGCAGGGAGTGGGAGAGTAGAGACCAGAGATAATTTCATAAATCACGACTTCCCACTTCAGTCACTGACCATTATTGATTAAAATTCATGCTAAAATTTAAATGTCATAAAGGATCATTTTTCAATACTGTAGAATTAGCGAATTTAACTACCAGTTAATTCCAATTTATGAAATAAATTGTATTCAAATGTGATTTTGCACAGGGAGTACCTGAGAGTTGAGTGATGTTATAACATTTACAGGGAGAAATGTTTGCGCCAATAGGGTGAGTTCTATACATCTTAACTTTAAGTGTATGTGAGATAAAGAAAGGATCTGATGTGTAAAGTGGCTGGATCAGCCAGTTGAAGGGGGAGTGTGCATGTCCCTTTAAGTGCACTGTGGCACTTGAAATTGAGGCTTCAGGCTCTTGTCTTGCAGTTAGAGGTATGGAGCCCTATCAACACATTTAATACATTTCTTCTACACATTCAGCAGTCAAGGTCCGTGAGTTTAAAGATCACCCACCTCTGGAGAATAAAGATACCTCTGGGGATTCCTATGGGGATTCCTATAAGTTTAATCATTCATTTCTCTGGTGCATTTTCCTCCGGAGTGAAATTAATGCCTCAGCACAATTTCTCTGTATTGCCGCTGTTATTTAATTCATGATAACTTTCCCCCATTCATCAGGTTTATATTTAAATCCGGTAGTGCAGAAGTTACATTGTAAATAATCACGGAGGTAAATCCTGCGCAACTGGATTCAGCTTAATGGAGAAATAAACCTGCGAACTGGTCTATGGTGCTGTGTGAGTACTGCAATAGGTGGAATATGATTTAAATTGGTGGCATCGTTCAGAATAATTGGGTGCATAAGAATAATAATATCATTAATAACTCACAGATCTTGTACCAGATGCTATTCAGTACATCTTGACTTAAGGACTGGAGAAATTGGCATGTTAGAATGAGATTGGCATGGTACCAATATTTCTTGATTCAATAATGACTCCACAAGCTCCAGGATTCATGCAGCAGAACTTTTAAGTGGAATATAATAGAAACTAGCCTGTACTTAAATTATTGTGTGTGCAATCTTCATAAGAACATCTTTTAACTTTTTTTGGTGCCTGTTTTACAGACTGTTTTAAATAAGGCCAGCTCCTGTGAGCTGTGGCACAAGGCATTTTACTTAAGGCAGAACTAAAGGTTGAATATGTTTCAAGTTCTCTTGCAGGGGCTCTTGTGCTGCAATGTCTGTTATGTACTCACTCTAACAAATTGGAGGGTTGTGCCCCATACAGACAAGCAGCTCCAACTGCATTTTAATAAGGTCTAACATATTCAAAACCCATGCAAATATGGTTTGTGTTTCATTTTACAATTTTTACACTAACACAAAGGAAAGTCAGATTGTTATTCATTTTATTAAAATCTAGTGATTGGTTATATGTAAAAGCATGGCAAGAGGATCAACTAAAACCTGCCTGGGATGGTCCCTTCTGTGTACTTTTAATTACAGACACCGCAGTAAGAACAAGAGAGAAAGGCTGGACCCACATTCAAAGAATTAATGACAAAGTGCCATAATGTTACAATTTTATTCGTTTTTTTAATGGTTTATTCAGTTTTGTCTATTTTATTGCTGTTTTCAATGAGCTTTACATTTATCGTGGTTTATTCAGTTTTGTGTATTTTATTGCTGTTTTCAATGAGCTTTACATTTATCGTGGTTTATTCAGTTTTGTGTATTTTATTGCTGTTTTCAATGAGCTTTACATTTATTGTGGTTTTATTCAGTTCTTCTTGCATTTTATTGCAGTTTTCAATGAGCTTTACATTTATTGTGTTTTATTCAGTTCTTATTGTATTTTAATGAGCTTACAGGTATTCTTCATTGTTGTTTACTAATTTCTTTGGAATATTGTTCGTTAATGTTTTAAGCCCCCCTGGAATAGGGGCAGCAGAGGTTGCAATTCAGCTCCTTTAGAATGTAGACAGGGCATAGATTTAATGTATAGTCATAATGGGATATAAGGGATCCCAATACGGACCAGGGGAATTAAACAGCTTTAGTGGAGTACTCTCGATGTTTTAAGTACTTCTGGAGAAGGGGTAGCAGAGGTTACAGATTGTACTGTTTTACAGGCTAGAGAGGGCATAGAGGCAAGGTATTTAGAATACGGATCAGGGAAACACAGTGGGGATAGGCAGTCACACAGTGAGGCACCTGTGTACACAGACTAACCGCAAAACAAACAATGTACATTTCACACAAAGGGGGAAACTAACAAGCTAACCGCAAAACAAACAGACACTTCACACAACCACGAGACACATAATCCCCCACCTGGCTCTCTCTCTCTGATCATCCCTGAAGGGGAACACCTGTTTTCAGGGAGCTGCTGCTCATCTGGTGGTTATATAACGTGGAAAGGAGCGAAGTAGAGTGCAGGGTGTCAAAATCCTCACAAAGGACATTGGATTGTACATGTAGCAGAGAGAGAGAGAGTTGACACATATGCTAATGTACACAGACAGGCTGCAACTCACAAGTTCAATGAATGTTAGCAGACAAGCTGCAACACACAGTTAAATCACAAGAAACAATCCCCCCCCAGCTTGGTCTCTTTTCATCACCCCATGAAAGGGAGCACCAGTTTCCAACAACGTGAGCTGCTTGACACTTTAATATCAGGCTCCAAACAGCCTTCGGAGATCGGTGGCCCTAGGGTTCGGGGCTGAAGAGGACATCAGATACTAACCACAATCAAACGGAACCGCCTGACTACTGCGACTCGTTCGCTGCTGAAGGCAGCGCTTCTCATAGACTTCGTCGGGACAACACTTAACAAAGGTCGTGTGCTTCAAAGACACTGCTTCCATATTTCAACGTATGGGATGGACTAGACTCTTTACTGAGAACTGGAGCCTGATACTCCAAACCCTAATAAGCAGCTGGACTCACTCCCCTGACCTTCATGGTGCTCCCCTACCTAAAGACTTTACACAGACATTACAATTCGGTTATTGACCAGCTGGGTAAAACTACACCTTACACTTGAAAGATCAGTGTTACTGATCTAAAAGAAAAGTGAGGAGAGGGAGGGGGGGGGGATCAGTCACACTGACACTAGTAGCCAAAGATCAGTAACACTGATCATGGTGAAAGATCAGTATTACTGATCTAAAAGAAAAGTGAGGATTGTGAGAGATGGGAAAATTGACCTAAAATTATGAACATGGAAGAAACTAAAGTTCATCAGTAAAATGGCTGAAACCAGTTCAAACAGGATAAGTTTGGGGCTTAGGATGCAGGAAAGCAGAGTCAGCACGATTAACATAAGAATCTTCTATCCTTTGTGACAAGACCATAGGACTAAGATAAGGAATGGTAAGGTACAATAGAATGTAGGAAGTTGAGGTAGTCTGGATCAGATAAGGGTCTCCTAGCCCTGGACAGAAGTACCAAGTCATACATTTCTAATTAGCTAACCATACACAGATTTATACATATGAAATTAGCCAACCCTAGATAGAATGAGTCAACTCTGCATATCAAGAGACTGTAGCCCAGAGAATCAGGAAGGTGTGAATAAGGACAATGACATGATGGGACACCCACAGGATACCCCCTGGTCCTCCAAGTGTACTGAAACTGCACGTAGGCAGGAAGAATTACCTATGCCAAACCCATCCAGGGGGCAGAAGAATGTAAGGGGGAGGGCATTCTGATACTGAAATTGACTGTATAAAAGTTGGGTGAGCCCCAGTATGTGTGTGTATTCCCAGGGTAAGGGGAAGCACCCAACTTTGCATTGTTGTAGTAATAAATGTTCTTTGTTCTCAATTTTTGTCTCGAGCAATTTCTTTAAAGGTACTTTAATTCCTAACAAAAATGATCCGTGTTGGCGCGGTTGAACTGACAATTATTTTCAATCTTTACAGTTAATTTAATTGCGATTGTGATTGCGATTGCAATTGCGCAGGAATTGTGGCCTGTCACGGTGCCTCACTCGCTACCTCGTCGGAATGGCGATGGCTGATTTCATGTGTATAGTAATAGGGGTGTTGCTGGACAAGGTGAATAACGTCTAAATTTATGCTCCGTATTTGCTCTACACTCCAATCTGCACGCTGACCCTGTCCTGAGGTTTGGATCCATGGACTGTTCCGTCTTGTTGACAGTGGCGTTCACGTTCGATCGCTAAGTCGCAGTTTGTGGGGTGAGGCCGCGGGAATGTTATTGCACCGACCGAACAGCCACATTTGTGATGGTAATTGTGACATGTGGGGCTGTGTGAGGTATATTCCCTTCGCCTTCGCCAGAAAACCTCTGGTCCCCATTGTGCACTTGCCATGGCGCTGCGAGTCCAAAGCTGAATATTCGACCTCATCCTTCTGGAGAATATACACGGTCTTCATCAGCGTCACCACATCGTTATTGTCAATCGGCCTCATTGTATTGTTTACTGCTTTAAACCGTCCCTCATCTTGTCGCGACAAATAAAATAAGTCGGGGTCTCCGAAAAAAAAAATGGGAAGGAGAAGGATCCTGAGGCGGGAAACTGCAGAAAGTAAATGGTTTTGATGTTTTCTCTCTCTCTCCCCCCGCCAATTTTACTTTGTTTCGATCCACTATATCGTGCTTCACTCAAAATGGCAAACTCATGATTACTTTTACACGGATAGATATCGAAATAACCCGACATATATTCTGCAGCAATGTTCATACATGTTTCAATTTCTCAGTACATGTACTAACACGTGTATCTACACGTGTCCCAGAGAGGATTCAGGGTGGAGCTGAATGTTGCAGTGAAATATTTCTTTACATGAAGGGGATGGCGTTGTATGTGAATCTTCTGTTTACTGCTCAAATAAATCTTCCAAATGATCTACAGATTTTGAAGGAATATAAACCGTTGTTGCCACCTGTGACTCAGACGTCATTATTCCAACCGCATTTATCACTTTACTGCACTTAAATTTAGAAACGAAGTTTAAGTGATGTGTATGTATGTATTTTTCTCTCTCTCTCCAGCCCTCCCTCCCTCCCTCAGCCGGTCGTGATTAACCATGGGGACTACGCCGCTGGAAGTCACTGGATTATTGAACAAGGGAGAATGTGGCTCTTGAGGTCACAGAAAATTAATGTGTGTGTGTGTGTGTGTGTGTGTGTGTGTGTGTGTGTGTGTGTGTGTGTGTGTGTGTGTGTGTGTGTGTGTGTGTGTGTGTGTGTGTGTGTGTGTGTGTGTGTGTGTGTGTGTGTATACATATAAATAAATATGGAGTGTATATATATCTATATCTATATAAATATAAATCTATATATAAATATGTAAGTATGCACCAAATCATTGCATTGTTGAAACATACGTGTAGGCAAAGGACCACAACATTACAGCACAGAAAGAGACCCTTCGACCTTTCTAGTATGTGCTGCACAATTATTCTGCCTAGTCCCACTGCCATACACCCAGTCTATAGCCCTCCATACACCTCCCATGCATGTACAGGTCTAAAGTCTATCTAACAGTTAAAACTGACTCAGCATTTTCACTACAACTGGCAGCTCGTTCCCCAATCCCACTACACTTTGTGTGAAGTGGTTCCCTCTCAGTTTGCTTCTTTCACCATTTCACCCGTTATCTCTGCTCTGAATCTCATATTGTGTGCAGCTGGGAAAACCAAAGCGGGTACTGAGAAACTGCTGTCAAAGAGTGTGATTCCCACAATCTAACGTCCTAAATCGCGTCTTTACCAAGAGTTTGGGGCACAATCACCTGGTCGCTCATGCTTCGCAGTGTTTGTTGCACCTACAGTGTAGAGCCAACTATCCAGCATTTATGTGGTATGGAGCAGGCTCGATGAACCAGATGTCCCACTTATGCTCTTATTTCGTATGTGTGTGTGATTTCATGAAGGCTGGAACACATTGATAAATTATTCCACATTACTTGGCCTTGTTTTGGATGGGGAACGGAAGGAAATTGGAGGCAACTTGCATTCAGCAGGAATGACCAAATAACCCAAATTGAGTGCAGCGCAAATTTCACCAAGGAAACTCCCGACAAAGGTCTTGGCGGGACAGGAGACATCGTGCTCAGGCTTCGGAATGAACATCAGAGTTTCCCCAATTTGGACGGGGGTCATTACACCAGGCGGCCAGTCAAAGGCACCTGCAGATACGGGGCAGAGCGGGGAGGAGAGCGCACCTCCACAGAGTTCCAAATGTCTCTCGCACCAGATCCTCGAGGATTCATGGATGGAAGCAGGTGAAAGTGTGGGAGCAGCGGCGAGGAAATATCACCGAAAGCATATGAAGCAGACGGGGTGTCACTGCGAACTAAACCAGAGTTGGGATTTGTATGTAACAAGTGAATATATATATAAGAATTAGGGGCAAGTAGACGAGTCGTGAAGTGCGTGAGACTCAGTGAGAAGTGACGTGAGTGTGGAGCCATCACCCTAGTAACCCACAGATTCGTCAGAATTGTTACATGGAGCTGTGTTCTAGACGGGATTTCCCTCCAACAAGGGCAGACCGTCAGTAACATATTTCGTCGGTAACCGGCCATTTCGGCCCACGAGTTAGTGTCGCCCAATTAACATACGCCACCGAATATGTTGCCAACTGTGAGAGGAAACCGGAGACCCCGGGGTAAACCCTCATAGACAAGGAGAGAATGTACGAACCCTAACAGACAACGCGAGATGCGAAACAGTTCCCGACCACTGGCGCTGTATAAAGTCGCTCCTCTGGTCACCCTATTTGGAATTTATGGGATTAGAAATATTTTAACATTTTTATTATAATTTAAAACATCACACAGTGCATGTAAGTAATTAACTAATATATGATTTTTGTGCTCCGCTTGTGGGGTCTGTGGGATCCCCCGGGAGGGCGTGGGAAGTTCCTTTGTCTTGTTATTTGTTTTTATACATGTTCTAAAATTATATTTTTTTAAAATCAATTCCTGACGCTAACTGTTACAACAACCCAGCCGCCCTTGTTTATCACTCCAGTTTCCTGCCTAAATGGTTTTGAATTATATTTATTTATCCCTTTGAAATCCATGTTTCTCTTTTCAAGGACGACCAACAAGTTCATCAACTCCGTGTACCCGTTTCCCGGGAATGGTTATTCACCTAAGTATCAGCTGCTTCGAACTGATGTTCGTGCAGTCGTTTACCAAGGGGCCCAGTCTGGAGTAGATATTATGAAAGGTTAGAAATGGGCGGAATCCAAAGTGTTATATCTGATTCTCGAAATCTTGAACAGAACCAGCTTTCTTATTTGTGCCACTGAACGCAGCCACACAAGTAACATTTTCATAATTCCTTCGAAAAATTTGACAAACATGACTATTTCATAATTACTATTCATGCTCTCCCCTGACGGGCCAAATCAGTTACACGGTGGCACTCGGATTAAAAATAACTCTCTCAAATTATTTGCTATGTGGGTTGTTTCTGGCGTTACCGACTCCATTTCTCAGCGGACTGTGATTCTCTTGTCCAAGAGTGGGTTAAAGGCCACAGCGGTACCGCCGATCGCTGCTTCACAAGGATCATGGGCTATACAGCCATTTACCACATCGCCAGGATTTACTACCCGGTACCTGTCACGGTTGGAATCCCTGGTAAGACACTGGTGTTGGCTCCGAGGGGTTCAGTTCTATGTTGCTCTTGTCCTTCTCCATATCTCGCCTCGACTCTCCGCACAGATGCTGCCTCTCCGATTGAGATTTTAGTCCCCGATGGTTGAATTTCTTCTGCACTTTTACGCATTGTTTAATTTCACTTTATTTTCACTGTATTTTAATCCGTTTGAGTCCTGTTCAATTTATAATCCCATTTGTAAAATCGGTGTCCATATTAACATCGTCCCTGCATTTACTTTGATGCAGTTTCCATCGCATTACTGACAAAAAAATATTTTTTTTAATCAGGAGCCCTTTAATACGATTAAATATTGATCAACAACGAGACATTCTTTACTGCCCAATTTCTTCCCAACTGAGCGATGTTGGGCAGCCCGGTCCGCAAACCGCCTTTACAGCGCCAGCGATAAGGGGACGGGGGTTCGAATCCCGCAGCGGTCTGTACGTTCTGCCAGTATCTGGGCGGGTAATTCCCGGGGGCTGCGGTTTCTTCCCACTGTTCACAAGGGACCGGGGTTGTAGCTTAATTGCCCGTAACTTGGGCGGCACGGTCTGGAGGACAGAATGGGCTGTTACAGAAAGTATGTCAAAGTTTTATATATATATATATATATATATATATATATATATATGCATAAAACTCTTTTGTATCCGTATAAACGCCTCTGCAATTCGAATGAAAACCTGAGATCTCACCTCCAAACCCGTTCTTCGACCTTTATGCACCCTCGTGTATTTTTGTTTACATTTGGTAAATTAGTTCTTCCCAAAGAAACAGACGCTGTCGAACACATTTTGTCTAACCATTCATGCTCCCCCACAGCACTTTCCGTTCCAGGCACTGACCTGGTCTCGGTGTAATGAAAGAATTACACTGTGTTTTTACTTCTGCAGCTGCAATGCTGAGAACCTGTTTGGAATCAGCAGACATAATCTAAATTCCACCACGAGCCCAGGATGCATATTTAGTAAACACCCACCATGGGGCCCAGGATGCAGTTGAATAGGAAGACATTATCTAATTTACATTTATGAAGCCCAGAGCAGCTTACATTTGTTGGTCGCAGACTGTTAGGAGACCTTGAAGATAATTAAACCATTTGTTCAAAGATATGGGATTTGAAGTAAACAACTTTTGGGGTGATATGAGCCATGCTCCCACTGCTGAAGTGAGAGACTCTCCAAGAGGTGGCAACATCTCTCAGCAAGAGGAAGATAATAAACTATTTGTTCAAAGAGATAGGATCTGAGGTAAACAACTTTTGGGGTGATATGAGCCATGGCCCCATTCTGAAGTGAGAGACTCTCCAAGAGGTGGCAACATCTATCAGCAAGAGGAAGATAATAAACCATTTGTTCAAAAAGATAAGATCTGAAGTAAACAAGTTTTGGGTAATATAAGCCCTGGTCCCACTGCTAAAGAGAGAGACTCTGGAAGAGGTGGATACATCTCTCAGCAAGAAGAAGAACTTCAAGAGTCCAGATGATGTCCGGTCGAGGGAGGTAGAGAAGCTGGTACCTGCGCCCCAGCAACCAACTACAAATGTGCCTCGCTTCGGCAGTTGGGACCAGTCCAGGCGTTGATAAGTATAATGGGAAAGGGCTTGCATATTGTAGTGTGAATTCAGCTTTAGATTTAGTAATAATTACTTGTATAAACTGAACTGCTCTCGGAGTGTGTGTCTATTTTCGTTCGGTAGTTCGAACACTGTGCCCAATCTAAAACGAACAAAGTGAGAGGTACAAGTTTACCCAAGACACTCGGTATCTGATGTGATCGGCCTTTCACCGACCTGGAGTCCAGAGTCCCCGATCTAAACAGCTCTCAGATCGCATCCAGTCCGCTGTTGTCATCCACCTGGGGTTGGGGGAAAGGGGGATAGTGAGAGAGACAGAGAGAGAGAGCGCGCGATCGAGAGATAGCCCGGGTCTGCTGCCTTCCCACTCTATGATCCTCAGCCACCCTCGTCCGAGAGAGGAACGGAAAAATTACATCGTTTTCGGGCACAAATATCAAGTGAAAAGAATCCGGGTTGGCGCGGTTGAACTTAGTTTTTTGTGTCTTTACAGTAAATTTAATTGCAATTATGATTCTGTGGCGGAGGAATTATGGTATCTCACGGTGAATCAATGGCGATGGCTGATTTAAAGTGTGTGGTCTTCGGTATGTTGCTGGAGCAGATTAATAACATTTAAATTTATTCTCCGCATTTGCTCTTCACTTCAATCTGCACTCTGACCTTTCTCCTGTGGTTTGGAGCCATGGACTGTTCTGTTTGGTTGACGGTGGCTTTCACGTTCGATCGTTACATAGCAATTTGTTGTGTTAGCCTGCGGGAACGGTATTGCACCGATCGAAAAGCCACGGTTGTGATGGTAATTGTTACAATTTAGACCTGAGTGAGGTGCGTTCCATTCGCCTTCGTAATTAAACCTTTGGTCCTCATTGACCACTTGCCATGGCGCTGCGTGGCCAAAGCTGAATATTCAACCTTATCTTTCTGGAGAATATATGCCGTCTTCCTTTGCGTCACTGCACCGTTATTGCCAATAGGCCTCATTGTATTGTTCAACGTTTTAACCGTCCGTCATGTCATTGCGGCAAATAAAATACGTAGGAGTCTCTGGAGAAACATTGTGAAGTAGACAGATCCGGAGGAGTAAAACCGCAGAAAGTCAATGGATTTGTTGTTTTCTCTCTCCGCCAATTTTATTTTTTTGTGGATCCCCTATGGCGTGTTTCAATCAAAATGACAAACTCAAAATTATATTTACACGGACAGATATCTAAATAACCCGACATATATTCTGCAGAAATGTGCATTAATGTTTGAATATCTCAGTACCTTCACCAACACGTGTATCTACAACTTATCCCAGAGGAGACTCAGGAAGGAGCTGAAAATTTTGTGGAAATAGCTCTTTACATTAACGTGATGGCGTAGTACGTGAATCTTCCGATTCGTGTTCAAATAAATCTTCCAAATGATCTGCAGATTGGGAAGGGATATAAATCGATGTCGCCACGTGTGACTCGGAGATGACTATTTCAAGATTACTGGAATTAAGTTTGCAACTCTTGTGCATAAACGAAGTTCCTGTGATGTGTATGTATGTTTAATTTGTTTCTGTCCCACCATTTCCCCCTCCCTCTTTCAGTAAGTCGTGATTGGCAATGGGAACTACGCCGCTGGTAGTCACTGGATTGTTGAACAAGGACGACTTTGACAATTGAGGTCACAGATAATTAATGTGTTTGTGTTTGTGTGTTTGTATACATATTCATAAATAGAGATATATGCACCAAATTATTGTATTGTTGATGTTCGAAACATGTGTGTTCAAATAACCATAGTAACATGCTCTTCAGCCCTTCTAGTCTGTGCTGAACTATTATTCTGCCTAGTCCCACTGACCCGCACCCAGTACATAGCTCTCTATAGGCCTCCAATTCATGTACCGAAAAGGCATAAAAGGTAGAATGGACGCAGCATTTCTCACTACAACTGGCAGCTCTTTCCACACTCCTTCCACAATTTGTGTGAAGAAGTTCCCCCTCATGTTTCTACCTTCATCCTTTCACCGGTGTCCTCTGGTCAGTATCCAATAGATTGTGCAGCTGGACAATCCAAAGCGGAAAGTGAGAAACTGCTGTCAAGCCATGATTTCAACAGACTAATATACTAAATCGTGTCTTTAAAAAGGGTTTAGGGAATAGTCGCCTGCTGTCTCACGTTTCGCAGTGTTTGCTACACCTACCATGCAGAGCCCACTGCTCCACTCGTTCTACACCAATGTCATTATGTCCAGGCACAATTCAAATGCAAGCTACCAATTTTCTGACGACGCCACGGTTGTCTGCAGAATCTCAAACAGCAACGAGGAAACCAATAAGAGGGAAATAGATCAGCTGGTTGACTGTAGTGAAAACACACAGAGATGCTGGAGAAACACGGCCAGTCTCGCAAGCTCCATAGTAGGTTCAAAGATATATATTTCCGATGTTTCCTGAGCCCTTCCTCCTGCATTTATGTGTTTTAGTGCAGGCTCCATAAGCCAGGTCCCACTCATGCTCCTATTTCGTTTGTGCTTGTGCTTTCATGAAGTTTGGAACACATTAATGAAACCTTCCACATTATTTGGCCTTCTTTTGGGATGGATAACGGAACGAAAGTTGAGGCAACTTGCATTAAGCAAGTATTGAGCAAATTCCCCAAATTGGGTGCGGGCCAATTTCACCAAGGAAACTCCTGACAAAGGGATTTGGGGGACAGGAGAAAAAGTGCTCAGTATTCGAAAGAATCATCGGGGTTACCCCAGTTTTGAATTGGGTCGAAACAGTAGGCGGCCAGTCAATGGAACCTGCAGATACGGTGAAGAGCGGGGTGGACAGCGCAGAGTTTAAAATGTCCCTAGCAGCAGCTCCTCGAGGATTCGTGGATGGAAGCAAGTAAAAGTATGGGAGCAGCTGCGAGACCCTAAAAGCATCTGAAGCAGACGGGGAGACACTGTGAACTAAACAAGAGGTGGGATTTCTTTTATAACAGGTGAATAGATATATTTCAATTAGGGGCAACAGGACGAGGCGTGGTGCATGAGACTCATTGAGAACTGTCGTGACTCTGGAGCCATGATCCGTGTAACCAACAGATTAGTCAGAATTGTAACAGGGCGCTTTGTTCGAGACATAGAATTTCACGCCAACAAGGGTACAGCGTCAGTAACACATTGCCTTGGTAACCGGCCATTTCGACCCAAGAGTCCGTGTCGACAACGCTATGTTGCCAACGGTGCGAGGAACCCGGAGCCCCAGGAGTAAACCCATGCAGACAAGGCGAGAACATACGAATGCTTACAGGCAGTGCAAGATTCAAATCCTAGTCCCAATCATTCGCGCTGTATAAAGTCATTCCTCTGGTCACCCTTTTTATAATTTATGAGATTGGAAATATGCTAATATTTTTAATTGTTATTTGAAACATCACACAGCGTATGTAAGTAATTAACTGATATATGTTTTTTGTGCTCCGCTTGTGGGGTATCGTGGGTGGAGGTTGGGAGGGGGAGGATAGTTCTGTTTATTTTAGTTTGTTTTGTTTTTTTTATATGTATTTAAAATTATAAATAAAATTTCCAAGAAATTCAAGTCGTGGCGCTTAGTGCTGCACCAGTCAAGCCGCCCTTGTTTATCACTCCTGTTTCCTTCATGAATGGTTCTGAGTTAATTTTTTTATCCCTTTGAAATCCATGTTTCTGTTTTCAGTGACGACCAACAAGCTCATCTACTCCGCGTTCCCATTTTCCGGGACTTCTTATTCACCCAAGCAGCAGCTGCTTCTAACTGATATTCGTACTGTCGTTTACCAAGGGGCCCAGTCGGGAGTAGATATTATGAAAGGTTAGAAATGGCCGATATCCAAAGGGTTAACCCCGATTTTCGAAATCTTGAACTGAACCAGCTTTCTTATTTGTGCCGCTGAACGCAGCCACACAAGCAACATTTTCATAATTGTCTTCGAAGAATTTTAGGAACATGACTATTGATACATTCATAATTACTATTCATGCTCTCCCCTGACGGGCCAAATCAGATACACGGTAGCACTCGGATTAAAAATAACTCTCTCAAATTGTTTGCTCAGTGGGTTGTTTCTGGCGTGACGGACTCATGATCTCAGCGGACTTTGCTTCTCTTGTATATGAGTGGGTTAAACGCCTCAGCGGTACCGCCGATCGCTGCTTCACCAGATTCGTGGACTATCCAGCCATTTACCACATCGCCAGGATTTACTATCCGGTAGTGATCGCCGTTGGAATCCCTGGTCAAACACTGGTATTGGCAACGAGGGTCTCGGTTCTAAGTTGCTCTTGTCCTTGACCACATCTAGCCTGGACAACCCGCACAGATGCTGCCTTTCGGGTTGAGATATTATTCCCCGATGGTTGAATTTCTTCTGCACTTTTGTGCATTGTTTAATTTTTCTTAATTTAGACTGCATTTTAATCTGTTTGTGTCCTGTTCATTTTTACAATCCCATCCGTAAAATCGGTGTCCATATTAACATCATTCCCGCATTTACGTTGATGCAGTTTCCATCGCATTATTGACAATTTTTAAAAATCTTCTCGGGGCCCCTCGATGCAATGAAATATTCACAACCAAGACAATCTTCACTGCCCAATTTCCGCCCAACAGAGCGATGTAGGGCGGCCCGGTCCGAGCACCGCCTTTCTGGTGCCAGCGATCAGGGGACATGGATTCGAATCCCGCGTTGCCTGTACGTTCTCCCCGTGTCCGAGCGGGTTTTTCCTTGGGGCTCCGGTTTCTTTCAACTGTTCAAAACGGACCGGAGATGCAGGTTAATTGCCTGTAAGGTGGGCGGCACAGACTGGAGGGAAAAATGGGGTGTTACAGTAAGTATGTCTAAATTTTTAAAATAATCCACATAATCGCCCCTGAAATTCGAAGAAGAACCTGAGTTCTCACCTCCAAACTCATTTTTCGACCTGTATGTAGTTCCGTGTATTTTTATTTCCATTTGGCGAATACGTTATTCCCAAAGAAACAAACGCTGTCAGATCGCATTTTAGTCTAACGATTCATGCTTCCCCAACACTTTCCGTTTAAGCCACTTATCTAGTCGTGGATTCACGTGATGGAGTAGTGGCCGGTAAGGAAAAAACAGCCCTCTTCACAAAAGAAAAAAGTTAGGAAGAGACAAAAAATTCATGTAGACGTTAAAGATACTCTCGGATTGATATGTTTTTGTTGTCGACCCACATTCAAGGGAGAGTTCGGAAAACTGAATACAAAGCTAGATTACTATCTGATCATTCACCCCTTTTATTAGCAACAGAACTGGAGATCATCCCACCAAGAACATATAGGTGGAGGTTAAACTCCATGCTAATTAAAAGACAAGAATTTAGAGAGATTATTGAATGCCAAATTAAAACATATTTTGAAATAAATACGGAATCAGTGAAAGACAAATTTATATTATGGGACGCAATGAAAGTCTTCATTAGAGGGCAGATAATACGTTATATTACTCAGCTGCAAAAGGACTTCAATCGGGAAATAGAGCATTTGGAAAGTGAGATAGTAACTACAGAAAGGAACTAGTAAAAAGGGATGATATAACGAAAGGGAAAGAATTGGTGGGCAATACAATAAAGTACAAAACATTACAAATGAATAAGGTAGAGAAGAAGATAATGAAAATAAAGCAAAGGTATTACGAACTGGGAGAACGAAAACATAAAATATTAGCCTGGCAACTTTAAATTGAACTAACTAAAAGAAATGTATTGGCACCAAGGAAAAATGACAAACAAATTACATGTAACCTAATAGAGATTAATGATGTTTAAGGACTTCTATGAACAATTATATCAAACTGGGAACGATGGGAAAAATTAGAAAATAGAAGAGTTTTTAGCTAAAATTGAACTGCCGAAATTGCAAGAAGAGGAACAAAACAGTCTGATAAAACCATTTGAAATAGAGGAAGTACAGAAGATATTTTAAAAATCTGCTGAACAAAAAAAAAACGCCTGGAGAGGATGGATTCACAATAGCATTCTATCAAACATTTAAAGAGTTATTAATTCTTCTTCTCCTGGAAATAATGAACCAGATAGAAGAAACACAAGACTTGCCAGATTCATGTTAGACAGCAATAATTACAGTAATACCAAAGAAGGAAAGGATCCACTAACACCAGCGTCATATAGACCAATAACTCTACTTAATTCAGATTATAAGATAATAGCGAAATTATTACCAAACAGATTGGCACATTGTGTACCAAACAAGCTCAAACTGGATTTATGAAGAAAAGACGAACAGTGATTAATGTCTTTAAATTTATTAATCTAATTCATGCAGTTCAAGGACACAAGAAACCAACAGTGGCTGTTGCATTAGACGGAGAGAATGCCTTTGAGAGAGTAGATTGGAATTATTGATTTAAAGTATTACAGAGGTTCAATCAACCAGAACAATATATTATTTGATTAAAGCATTATATAATGGAGGAATGGTGAAATTAACAGTTAATGGATATGTATCAAACCAATTAAATTAAGTAGGTCAACTAGACAGGAATGTCAATTATCCCACTCACAGTTCACTTCAGCAACTGGCAGAACTGATAAGAACAGAAAATAAAAGAAGAGGGATAAAAATAAAGGAGAAGGAATATAAAATCAGTTTATTTGCAGATGACATCATAGTATAAATAATAGAACCAGAAATATTAATAAAAGAAGTACGTAAGAAATTGAACGAGTATGGAGAAATATCGGGGATAAAGATCAACGAAAATAAAAGGGAAGTGATGCCAATTCTGGATTATACAGAATTTAAAAAAAGAATCACCATGAATTGGCAAACAAAAACAATCTGATACCGAGGTACAAGGTTAGATAATAACAAGCCACCTGTACAAATTAAATTATCAGGCACTAATAAGTAAATTGCATAAAGACATAGAATATTGTAATGAATTACCGCTAACGTTGATAGAGTGGGTAAATTGAATTAAAATGAATCTCTTCCCAAGGATAAAATAGTTATTTGAATCGTTACCAATTTCCTTAACACAGAAATTCTTTACTTAACTAAAGAGAATAATAAGGACATTCCTGTGGAAAGGGGGAAACCGAGGACAACATTTGATAAATGAACAGAGAGGTACAACTAAGATGGTTTGCAGTTACCAAACTTTAAAAATTATTATAGAGCAGCACAATTAAGGTATTTATCAGATTTATACCAGACAAGGGAAACACCAGACTGAAGTAATATAGAACTAGATAAAAGAGGGAGAAGGTAGCCGAAAATAATTTATAACTGGGATGAAAAGCTGGTACAATATAAATGCTCACCGGTATTGCATCATTTATTCAATATATGGAAGAAGATCCACTTAGAAAGGAAAAAAATAAAAACAAATTACCAATTATCAAAATTAATATTGATGCAAAATCCGCTAATCCATTTTACTATAGATAAACTTTCTTTTAGAGAATGCGAGAGAAATGGAATCAAAATAATATAAAATTGTTTTTTTGGGAAATAATTTATCAACATTTATACAGTTGACGTACAAATATGAAATAACTGATGGTAAAATTTTTGCATATCATCAGTTCAAAGATTATTTAAATGATTAAATTGGGCAACAGACTCAGATTACCAGAACAAAGCAGCTTTTAATATGTGATTTCAGACACAATGATAATTAAAAGATTTATAACGAACATGTATATTAAGCAGCAATATAAGAAAAACGATGAAATAAGCTATAAACCCAAACAAAACTGGGAAAAGGATTTCAACATAAAGATAAAAAATGAAACATGGGAGAAGTTATATTCTAGAACGATGAAGAATATAATAAACACAAGGTTACGCATGATACAGTATAATTCGTTACACAGGTTATATAGCACGCCCCAAAATTTAAGAAAATGGATTCCAACATTATCAGATAGATTTCTTCGCTGTAAGGAAATGGGAAGAACAGTACATGCAATTTTGGCATGTGAGAACGTGAAAATGTTTTGGGAAGATCTAAATCGGATATTAAATAAAATCACGAAAACTCACATACCAAAAATCCAGAGATCTTTCTTCTAAGCTTGATAAGAATTAAGGAATTAGGCCTCAACTGGAATAAAACGGAAAAAATATTTTTATGATAGCCTTTGCAGAAGCAAAAAAAAATGTATAATGTTAAATTGGAAAAAGGAATAGGGCCTTACAATACAGCAATGGTACAGGGAAATACTTAAATGTATTCCATTGGAAAAAATAAAATATAATTTAAAAAATAAAGTCTCATTATTTGAACATATTTGTGAACCATGCATGGAATATAGCAGAGAGGGTTTGCCTCGGACCTCCACGCCCGAAAATGATAAGAAGACAAAACGACTTGATCCAGTGTGGAAAAGTAGATGACACATTTTTCGTGTTTATTTTTCATTGTGGGATAACATTGTTTAATGGCTTTATTGTATTGTATATGTTGATTATTTATTGGTTTTGGAGGGCGTTGGAAGGTATGGGGCGAAGGTAGAAAATCCCACTGTGTATATTTAATGTATATATTTTGCTTGATATGGTTCATAGTGGGAAAAATAAAAGAAAAATCTGGGGTCAGGGGGGAAAGTGGGCGGAGGCAGAGGGAAAGACTAACGTCCTAAATCGCGTCTTTTTAATTATCATTTTATTTAAATGTTTTATAAAATTCTACTACCCTCCTTCCCTCCCCCACTGACCTATCCCACCCTCTACAACCATCCCCACACCTCGGTGCATTATTAAAGAAAAACACAATAATATCATGTTATAACCGGTTGTTGTACGGTGTGCCGACCATTTACATATTTCATCACTTCTAAAACTTTTACTTAAAATGGAAACCAATACAACTACATTTTTCGTGTTTATTTTTCATTGTGGGATAACATTGTTTAATGGCTTTATTGTATTGTATATGTTGATTATTTATTGGATTTGGAGGGAGTTGGAAGGTATGGGGCGAAGGTAGAAAATGCCACTGTGTATATTTAATGTATATATTTTGTTTGATATGGTTCATAGTGGGAAAAATAAAAGAAAACTATTTTAAAAAGTCACTGATCTCGTCTCGGTGACTGCGCAGATCGTCCCTTCACCGACCAGGTGTTCAGAGTCACCAATCTAAACCACTCTCCGATCACACTCCGGTCCGCTGCTTTCGTCGATCTGGGGTCGGGGGGGAAAGTGGGGGGAGGCAGAGGGAAAGAATGAGTGAGAGAGAAAGAGACCGGACCCGCTCCGTTCCCACTCTCTGATCCTCAGCCATCCTTTTCCGACATAGGGTCGGATAAATGACAACGTTTTCGGGCACAAATATAACCTGAAAAGGATACGGATTGGCGCGGTTGAACTGACTTTTTTCTGTCTTTACAATTAATTTAATTGCGATTGTGATCAAGTGGCGGAGGAATTGTGGTCTGTCACGGTGCATAACATCTACATTTATGCTCCGAATTTGCTCTTCACTCCAATCAGCACGCTGACACTTGTCCTTCGGTTGGGAGCCACGGACTGTTCGGTTAGGCTGATAGTGGCTTTCACGTTCGATCGCGACGTCGCAATTTGTGGTGTGAGGCTGTGGGGAAGGTATTGCAACGACCGAAAGGCTATGGTTGTGAGGAAAATTGTTACAATATGGAGCTGTGTGAGGTATATTCCCTACGTCTTCGCAATAAAACCTTTGGTCCTCATTGACCACTTGCCATGGCGCTGCGTTCCTAAAGCTAAATATTAGACCTCATCCTTATGAAGAATATACACGATCTTCATCAGTGTCACCACAACTTTAGTGCCAATCGGCCTCATTGTATTCTTCAACGGTTTAACCATCCCATATTGCCAATACACAACACAGAACTCTGTTACAATATACATACATTGATTATATATATGCACCAAATCATTGCATTTTTGATATTCGGATCATATGTGTAGGCAAGGAATCATACCATTACAGCACAGAAACAGGCCCTTCTGCCCTTCTAGTCTGTTATGAACTATTATTCTGCCGAGACCCACTGAACTGCACCCAGCTCATAGCCTTCCATACCCACCCATGCATGTACCTGTCCAAAGTCTGCCTAAATTTTAAAACGGACCCTTCATTTTCCACCACAACTGGCAGCTCGTCCCACATTCCCACTACACTCTTTGTGAAGAAGCTCCACCTCATATTTCTCCTTTCACCCTTTCTCCAGTGTCCTTTAGTCATTATCCCATAGATTGTGAAGCTGGATAATCCAAACCGGAAAGTGAGAAACTGCTGTTAAAGAGCGTGAGTTCCACAGACTAACGTCCTAAATCGCGTCTTTTTAATTGTCATTTTATTTAAATGTTTTATAAAATATTATTCCTTCCCTCCCCCACTGACCTATCCCACCCTCTACAACCATCCCCACACCTCGGTGCATTATTAAAGAAAAACACAATAATATCATGTTATGACCGGTTGTTGTACGGTGTGCCGACCATTTACATCTTTCATCACTTATAAAACTTTTACTTAAAATGGAAACCAATACATTTCCAATACAAACTCCACATTTTAACAAAAAAATTAATATTCCGAAAATTATAGGTTTTCTTCTCCATATAAATACATGATTCAATTTCATTATGCCATTGTTGTATACTCAATTCAACCTCATTTTTCCAAGTAACATCTACACATTTTCTCGCCAACGCCAGTCCAAGACGTATAAATGAAATTTGACGTTTCTCCAAACGTACATTTGCCGTAATTGTATTCATATATCGCAATCAACATACCCATGGATCAACATATAAATATATTTTTAAGAAAGCTCGTAAATTAATTTTCCCCAAAATGTCTGAACCTTTGTACGTTCCCACACTGATGTAAAAAATTACCTGTCTGATCACCACACCTAAAACATAAATCAAGCCCTCTAAATCCATATTTTTTCAATTTTTCAGGAGTTAATATAACTGATGCAATAAATTATAATTAACTAACTATAACGTACATTAGTGAATTTTGTAACACTATCCAGTCATCTGACCATTCGTCCACAGAGGTAGGAATAGATAGGACTTTTTCCCATTTATCCTTTATTTTATATATATAGAGAGATAGAGATAGATAGATAGATAGATAGATAGATAGATAGATAGATAGATAGATAGATAGATAGATAGTTAGATAGATAGATAGATAGATAGATAGATAGATTGATTGATAGATAGATAGATAGATATGCATCTACCTTTTCATCTTTTCCTTTAATAACAGGAACATTTATGAAATAAATCCCTTTCTACCCTTATCAACAATTAATGTCTCAATTTTCGTATGACCAGGTAATATAAACTCAACATTGTTGGTTTCAAATACAAATCTCGTACTTAAAAAGAAGCAAGTGATGTGTTTTGTTATATTCCAAATTTCTCTCTTAGTCTATGAAACGAAAGAAAAAATATACTTTAAAGCAATCCTCCACTAATATTATTCCTTCTGATTACCAATCATTCAAAAAAGGATTATTCAAAGAAAATGAAATGGTCTGTTTCTGATATAACGGTGCCTTAACTAAAGTTTTACCATTCGATCATATCAGTTGATTCCATTTCTACTGTACCCCATCAAATGTTTCAAAACTGGCAGTTTATACTGTTGTAAAAACTACGGATTCCATTTACATATAGAATGATGTACAGTTATTTCTTCTATTTGATCCATCGCCACTGTCTCGCATCGTGGAATTTGATCAATATCAAACAGGCATAAATGGCGTCTGAAACAAGAGTTTACAGCACAATCGCCTGATCTGTCCAGTTTCGCAGTGTTTGCTGCACCTACAGTGTAGAGCAAACTCCTCTACTCGCTCTATACACATGACTTTGTGTCCAGGCGAAATTCAAATTCAAGCTGAAAATTTGCCGACGGCGACACGGTTGTCTGCAGCATTACAAACAGTGACGAGGAAGCCAATAAGAGGGAAATAGGTCAGCTAGGTGACTGTAGTGAAAACACATAGAGTTGCTGGAGGAACACGGCCATTCTCTCAGCGTCCATAGCAGGTTCAAATATATATTATATTTCATATATACACACACACACACACACACACACACACACACACACACACACACACACACACACACACACACACACACACATATATATTATATATATATATATATATATATTCCCAATGTTTACTGTACCCTTCCTCCAGCATTTATTTGGCCTTTTTTGGGATGGGGAACGGAAGGAAAGTGGAGACAAACTGCAGTCAGCAAAATTGAGTCAATTCCCCAAATTGGGTGCGTCAATATTTCACCAAGGAAACTCCTTACATAGGCCTTGGCGGGACAGGAGATAAAGTGCTCAGTATTCTAAATGAGCATCGGAGTTTCCCCAGTTTGGGCGTGGGCTATTACAGTAGGCGGCCAGTCAAAGGCACCTGCAGATACGGTGAAGAGCGGGGTGGACAGCCCCCGTCCGCAGAGTTCAAAATATCCCTCGCAGCAGCTCCTCGAGGATTCGTGGATGGAAGCAGGTCAAAATGTGTGGGCAGCGGCGAGGAACCGTCACCGAAAGCATCTGAAGCAGACGGGGAGTCACCGTGAAAAGAACTCAGAGCTGGTATTTCTTATACAAAAGGTGAATAGATATATGAGAAGTCAGGGAAAGATGACGAAGCGTGAATGGGGAGAGACATAGTGACAATTGACGTGAGTGTGGAGCCGTGACCCGAGTAACCAATGGATTGGTCAGAATTGTTACATTGACCTGTGTTGCAGACATCCAATTTCCCACCATAGTGGGCAGAGCGTCAGGAACACATTGCCCCGATAAGCGGACATTTCGGCCCACGAGTCCGTGCTGCCCAATTAACCTATGCCCCCGCTATGTTACGAACGGTGGGAGGAAACCGGAATCCCCAGTAAAAACCAACACAGACATGGGGTAAATGTAGAAATAGTTACATACAACGTGATTTCGAATCCTGGTCCCCATCATTCGCGCTGTATAAAGTCATTGCTCTGATCACGCTATTTGGAATTTATGGGGTTAAAAATATCTTAAATTCTTTTTACAGTAATTTGAAATATCACACAGCATTTGTAATTGATTAACTGATAGATGATTTTTGTGCCCCTTATGGGGTCTGTTGTGTGTTGGGGTTGGATGGAGAAGGTAGTTCTGTTTAGTTTGTCTTCTTATTTGTTTTTATATGTATTTTAAATTATAAATAAAGTTTCCCAATAAAATCGAGTCCTGGCGCTAACTGCTACACTAACCCATCCGCCCTTGTTTATCACTCCTGTTTCCTGCATAAATGCATTGGGATTATATTTTTTATTCCTTTGGACTAAATGTTTCTGTTTTCAGTGATGACCAACTGGCTGATCAACTCCGCGTCCCCGTTTTCTGGGTTGGTTATACACCCAAGCAGCTGCTGCTTCGAACTGGTGACCGTGCTGTCGTTTTCCCAATGGCCCAGTCCGGAGTAGATATTATGAAAGGTTAGAAATGGCGGGAATCCAAAAGGTTAAACTCGATTGTTTAAATCTTGAACCAAACGAGCTTTCTTATTTGTGGAGCTGAACGCAGACACACAAGAAATATTTTCATAATTCCCTTATAAGAACTTTACAAACATGACTATTGATGCATTCATAATTATTATTCATGCTCTCCCATGACGGGCCAAATCAGTTATAAGGTGGCACACGGATTAAAAATAACTCTCTCAAATTATTTGCTCAGCGTGTTGTTTCTCGTGTGACGGACTCCTGATCTCAGTGGACTTTGCTTCTCTTGTATAAATGTGGGTTAAACGCCTCAGCGGTACCGCCTATCGCTGCTTCACAAGGATCATGGACTATCCAGCCATTTACCACATCGCAAGGATTTATTACCCGGTACTTGTCGCGGTTGGAATCCCTGGTAAGACCCTTGTGTTGGCTACGATAAATACGGAATTTCTCAATATATATGCACCTAATGAGGAGGAACAAAATTTAAGGCAAGTAGTTTTTGATGATTGTTCATACACAAGGAAATATATTCCTAGGAATGGATTTTAACCTTAATTTGGATCCAATGTTGGGTAAAACTGGACAAAAGACTAGTAAAAACAATAAAGCGGCCAGATGTATGGTTAAATCAATGCAGAAAATGAAACTTATGGATATATGGAGGAGACGGCACGCAAGAGAGAAGGAACACTCATTTTATTTAAAAAGGCATAAAACATACTCTAGGATCGTTATGTTTTTGTTGTGAGCCCATATTAAAGGAAGAATTAGGAAAGCTGAATATAAAGCTAGATCATTCACCCCTGTTATTAGCAATAGAACTGGAGGAAATCTCACCTTGAACATATAGATGGAGGTTAAACTCCATGCCACTTAAAAGGCAGGAATTTAAAGAGTTTATTGAATGACGAATTAAAACATATTTTGAAATAAATACGGAATCAGTGAAAGAATAATTTATATTATGAGACGCAATAAAAGCCTTCATAAGAAGGCAAATAATAAGGTACGTAACTAAGATTTTAAAAAAGGACTACAATTGGGAAATAGAGCAGTTGAAAAGGGAGATAGTAACTACAGAAAAGAAACTGGTAAAAAGCGATGATGTCACAAAAGGGAGAGAATTGGGGACAAAAAAATGTACGAAACATTAAAAATGTATAAGGTGGAGAAGAACATAATGAAAATAAACAAAAGTATTATGAACTAGGAGAACAAAATCTCATAAAATATTAGCTTGGCAGCTTAGAACAAGATTAAAATAAAACTCTATTGGCTTCAAGGAAAAAGGATAAACAAATTACATATAACCTAATAGACACTGATGAGAAATTTAATGAATTTTATGAATGAATATAACAAACTGAGAATGAGGGGAAAGATAATAGAGTAGAGGAGTTTTTATCAAAAATTTAACTGCCGAAATTGCAAGAAGAGAAACAAGACAAACTGAGAAAACCATTCAAAATAGAGAAAGTACAGGATATATTAAAATAGCTCCCGAACAACAAAACGCCTGGAGAGGATGGATTCGCAATAGAATTCAATAATACATTTAAAGAATTATTAATTCCTCCTCTCCTGGAAGTAATGAACCAGATGGAAGAAACACAAAACTTGTCAGATTCATGTAAGACCGCAATAATTACAGTAATACCAAAGACGGGAAAGGATCCACTAAAATCGGCATCATATAGACCAATATCTCTATTTAATTCAGATTATAAGATAATTGCGAAATTTTTAGCAGACAGATTGGCCGATTGTGTAACAAAAATATTAAAAGAAGATCAAACTGTACTTATTAAGAAAAGATGAACAGCGGATAATATCTGTAAATTTATTAATCTAATTCATGCTGTTCAAGGAAACAAGAAGTCAACAGTGGATGCAGAGAATGCCTTTGAGAGAGCAGAATGGAATTATTGATTTAAAGTATTACAGAAGTTCAATGTACCAGAAAAAATATATTAATTGGATTAAACCATAACGGAACATTATGGAACATTGTCGAAGGTCACATTAAATGGATATGTATCAAACCAATTTAAATTAAGTAAGTCAACTAGACAGGGATATCCATTATCACCTTCACTGTTCGCTTGAGCAATAGAACAATTGGCAGAACTGATAAGAACAGAAAATAGAAGAAAAGGGATTAAAATAAAGGAGAAAGAGTATAAAATCAGTTTATTTGCAGATCACATCATAGTATACTGAACAGAACCAGAAATATCAATAAAAGAATTACATAAGAAATTGAACGAGTATGGAGAAATATTGTGGGACAAGATCAACGCAAATCAGAGTGAAGTGATGCCAATGAGAAATACAGATTATACAGAATTTAAATAAAGAATCACCATTTAAATGGCAAACACAAGCAATCCGATACCGAGGTATTAGGTTAGATCATAATGTAAGCCATCTGTACAAATTAAATTAGCAGCCAAAAATAAAGAAATTGCTGGAAGACTTAGAACATTGGAAAGAATTGCCGCTAAGGTTGATAGGGAGGGTAAATTGCATTAAAATGAATGTCGTAGCAAGGATAAAATACTTATTTCAATCATTACCAATTCCCTTAACAGAGATATTCTTTAATGAACTAAAGAGAATTATTTGGAAATTCTTGTGGAAAGGAGGAAACGAGGATAGCATTGGATAAATTAACAGTGAGGTACAGCAAAATTGGTTTGCAGTAACCAAACTTTAAAATTCATTATAGAGCAGCACAATTAAGGTATTTATCAGATTTTTACCAGGATGGACTAAGAGAGAGCTAGATAAAATGGGGGAGAATGTACCAGAACATATTCTTTATAAGTGAGATGAAAAGCTGGTACAATATATAAGCACGCCAGTACTGTATCATTTATTGAATATATGGAAGAAGATCCACTTAGAAAGGAAAAAAAAAACAAATTACCAATTATCAAAATTAATATTGATGCAAAAGCAGCTAATCGTTTTTACGATGGATAACATTTCCTTAAGAGAATTGGAGAGAAAATGAATCAAAAGAATAGAAATTTTGTTTTTGGGGAATAATTTATTAAAATTTGAACAGTTGAAGTACAAATATGGAATAACACATGGTAACTGTTTCCATATCATCAATTCAAAACTTATTTGAAAGATAAATTGGGCCACAGGCTCAGATTACCAGAAGAAAGTAGCTCTAAATATGTGATTTCAGGCACAATGATAATTAAAAGATTTATAAAGTGCATGTACATTAAGCTACAATATAATGAAAATGATATAATGGATGCGGTGGATAGAGGGGAACAGGTTGATGTTGTATATTGGATTTACAGAAAGCATTTGATAAGGTGCGCACAAGAGACCTATCAGTAAGTTACAGGAAGGTGGAGTCCGGGGAAGTATATTGGCCTGGATTGAAAATTGGTTGTCTGACAGGAGGCAGAGAGTCGGGATAAATGGGAGTTTTTCAGGTTGGCAGAGAGTGGTAAGTGGGGTGCCACAGGGGTCAGTGTTAGGCCCACAACTGTTCATCATTTACATTGATGACTTGGAGGAGGGGACAAAATGTGGTGGAGCCAAGTTTGCGGATGACACCAAATTGAATGGAATAGCAAATTGTAATGAGGATGTGAAGAGTCTGCAGAGGGATATAGTTAAGCTGGATGAGTGAGCAAAGGTCTGACAGATGGAGTACACTGTTAGAAAGTGTGAGGTTATCCACTTTGGCAAGAAAAATAAAAGAGCTGAATATTATTTAAAGTGTGAAAAACTACTGCATGCTGTTGTGCAGAGGGACTTGGGAGTGCTTGTGCATGAATCGCAAAAAGTTAGGTTGCAGGTGCAGCAGGTTATTAAGAAGGCAAATGGAATGTTGTCCTTCATTGCTAGAGGAATTGAATTCAGGAGTAGGGAGGTAATGTTGCAACTGTATAAGGTACTGGTGAGACCACACCTGGAGTACTGTGTCCAGTTCTGGTCTCCATATTTGAGGAAGGATATACTGGCTTTGGATATGGTCCAGAGGAGGTTTACTAGGTTGATCCCTGGGATGAAGGGGTTGATTTATGATGAAAGATTAAATCGTCTAATATTGTAATTGTTCGAGTTCAGAAGAATGAGAGGAGATCTCATAGAAACATACAGGATTATGAAGGGTATGGATAGGATAGATGTAGGAAGGATTTTTGAGCTGGCCGGGGAAACTAAAACGAGAGGACACAGACTCAAGATTCGGGGGAGTAGATTTAGGACAGAAATGAGGAAAAATAATTTTTCCCAGAGAGTAGTTTGGAATTCTCTAACCAGGGAAGTGGTTGAGGCTGCCTCATTAAACATACTTAAAATTCGGTTAGATAAATTTTTACATGATAGAGGAATTAGGGGATATGGGGAGAAGGCAGGTAGGTGGAGTAAGGTCATAAATTAGATCAGCCATGATCGTATTGAATGGTGGAGCAGGCTCGATGGGCCATTTTTTGGCCTACTCCTGTTCCTACTTCCTATGTTCCTATGTTCCTATACAAAAAATGAAACATGGAAAACGTTATGTTCTGGAACTATGAAACGTATAATAAACACAAGATTATGCATGAACGAGTCCAACTGGTTGCACAAGTTATAGAGCACGCCCCAAACGTTAGGGAAATGGGATCCAACATTTTCAAATAGATGTTATCACTGAAAGAAGGAAATGGGAACAACAGTACATGCTATCTGGGCATGTGAGAAAGTGAAAATGTTTTGGGAAGATCTAAATCAGATATTCAATAGAATCACAAAATATAACATACCAAAAAATCCAGAGATCTTTCTTCTAAGTAATATAAGAATTAAAGAATTAGACCTCAAATTGGATAAAATGCAAAAAGATTCTATATGATAGCCTTAGCAGTAGCAAAAAAAAGTACAATGCCAACATGGAAAATGGAAGTGAGCTTGAAAGTACAGCAATGGTACATGGAAATGAATAAATGTATTCCATTGAATAAAAATAACATTATAATTTAAAAATTAAAGTCACATTATTTGAACAGATTTGGGAACCATACATGGAATTTAACAGCGAGGGCTTGCCTCGAACCCCACCCCCGAAAATGATAAGAAGACAAAACGACTTGATCCAGTGTGGAAAAGTAGATGACACATTTTTCGTGTTTATTTTTCATTGTGGGATAACATTGTTTAATGGTTTTATTGTATGGAATACGTTGATTATTTATTGGTTTTGGAGGGTGTGGGAAGGGGGAAGGGAAGGTATGGGGCGAAGGTAGAAAATGCCACAGTGTATATTTAATGAGAAACGTTTGTATATATTTTGTTTGATATGGTTGACATTTTGAAAAATAAAATAAAATACTTAAACAGCCACAAATCTGGTCTCGGTGACTGAGCTGATCAGTCCTTCACCGACCAGGTGTTCAGAGTCACCGATCTAAACTGCTCTCAGATCGCACTGCGATCCGCTGTTTTCATGCATCTGGGGTTTGAGGGAAATTGGGGGGGGGGGGAAGCAGAGGGAAAGAATGAGTGAGAGAGAAAGTGCGCGGGTCCACTGCGTTCCCACTCTCTGATCCTCAGCCATCCTCGTCCTAAAGGGGGTCAGAGAAATTAAAATGATTTTGTGCACAAATATAAATTGAAAAGGAGCCGGGTTGGCGCAGTTTAACTGACTTTTTTTGTGTCTTTACAGTTAATTTAATGGCGATTTTGATTCTATGGCGGAGGAATTGTGGTTTGTCACGGTGCATCACTCGCTACCTCGTCGGAATGGCGATGGCTGATTTGATGTGTGTGGCCATCGGGGTGTTGCTGGAGCAGGTTAATTACATCTACATTTTTGCTCCGTATTTGCTCTTCACTCCAATCTGCACGCTGACCCTTGTCCTGAGGTTTGTAGCAATGGACTGTTCTGTCTGGTTGACGGTGGCTTTCACGTTCGATCGCTACGTCGCAATTCGTGGTGTGAGGCTGCGGGAACGGTATTGCACCGAGCGAACGGCCACGGTTGTGATGGTAATTGTGACAATATGGGGCTGTGTGAGATACGTTCCCTACGCCCTCGTAATAAAACCTTGGGTCGTCATTGACCACTTGCCGTGGCGCTGCGTTCCCAAAGCTGAATATTCGTCCTCAACCTTCTGGAGAATATACACGGTCTTCATCAGCGTCACCACACCTTTAGTGCCAATCGGCCTCATTGTATTGTTCAACGGTTTAACCGTCCGTCATATTGTTGCGGCAAATGAAATACGTCGCATTCTCCGGAAAAACATTGTGAAGGAGACGGATCCGGAGGCGGGAAAACGCAGAAAGTCAATGGTTTTGTTGTTCTCTCTCTCTGCCAATTTTATTTTGTTGTGGATCCCCTATGTCGTATTCAACTCAAAATGGCAAACTCAAAATTATTTTTACACTGACAGATATCTAAATAACCCGACATATATTCTACAGCAATGTGCATACATGTTGCAATTTCTCAGTACCTGTACCAACACGTGCATCTACACTTTGTCCCAGAGGAGATTCAGGGAGGAACTGAAGATTGCGGTGAAATATCTCTTTACGTGAAGGGGATCGCGTTGTAAGTGAATATTCCATTTAGTGCTCAAATAAATCTTACAAGTGATCTGCAGATTTGGAAGGAATGAGCATTTCCAGCGCACATATTCACGTTATTGGACTTAAGATTCGAAACGAACTTCCGTTGATGTGTATGTATGTATTTTGTGTTTGTCTCTCTTCTATCTATCTTTCTCCAACTCTCCCTCCCTCCCTCATTCGTTCGTGATTGACCATGGGACTACGCAGCCGGTTGTAATTGGAGTATTGAAGTCACAGGAAATTAACGTGTGTGTGTGTGTGTGTGTGTGTGTGTATGTGTGTGTGTGTGTGTGATTGTGTGTGTGTGTGTGTGTGCGCGTGCGTGTGTGTGTGTGTGTGTGTGATTGTGTGCGTGCGTGTGTGTGTGTGTGTGTGTGTGTGTGTGTGTGTGTGTGTGTGTGTGTGTGTGTGTGTGTGTGCTGCATGTGCGTGTACATTTTGTTACAAGATCAATTCACCACCAAGAAAGAAGGCATATCACACAGGGGTAAAGATGAGCAATTACTTTATTAACAAAAAACTCACTTCAAATTTTAATGTGAAATGCCCTCTTTCATAACAATGCCCACTGGTTATTATGCAAATTTCTATAACCGAGTAAAACTAATAAATTGCCCAGCCTAAATATAACATTTGGAATTAAAGTGTACGATATTTTTCCAAACAGCGCACAGAAAAAATTATGCACAAAACTCACAAGACTCATAAAACTTTGATCTCGGAGTCTCCAGGTGGCGCTCATGGAGTGAACACGTTTTGGTTTTTGCTCCATAAAATATACTATTTTTAACCTGTATCCACCTTTGAACTAACTTCACAGAAGTCAGAAAGATCTTTATTATTTCTCTAATTATACTTGAGTCTGAAAATTTTGAAGAAATGACTGAAGGAAAAGCTACACGAGCTAAAACCCGGGCAGAAGAAGGTAACGGCCGAAAGAAGAAACAACCAGACATTAAACTAAGTGAGATGACCTTCTCTGACTTTTTAAAATTCTTTCGTGATGAATTCAAAGATGTTTGTCGCAAAAAAGACCTAGCTGAACTTCGTACAGCTTTAATTGCCTCAGAAGCTGAAACCAAAAAACAACATACCTTAATTGCAGCTCTTCAAACTGAAGTTCAACAAAAAGAGATTAGACTGACTGAGGTCGAACAGAAACTTTCCAAAGCAATTAAACAACTAGGAGCGCTCCAGCTGAAAAGCATTGATTCAGAGAACCGTTCCAGAAGACAAAATATTCGTTTGGTTGGAATTCCTGAAGGCATTGAGAAAGGAGATCTCCTGACGTTTTTTGCCGAGCTTTTAAAAGAAGCATACCCATCCGAATTCCCTGCTGATCCACCGCTACTTGATAGAGTACATCGTATCTGGAACCGAAATGCTGAAGCTTCCAAACCCAGAGTGGTGATGGTCCGTATGCATTACGTGAGTACAAAGGATAGATTGATTCATACAGCCAGAAGACTTGGAAATGTGACTGTTCGTGGCTTTAGTCTAAGAGCCTATGAAGAGTTTAGTCCGGAGGTAGTACGCGCTCGAAGACTGTTTAAAGATCTGATGTCCGAATGTTTTGAGAAGAAACTGAAACCTGCGCTCCTGTATCCTGCGAGGCTCAGGATTTCTCCGGAGAACCAAGCTCGTCAAATATTCGACTCCGTGTCTGCAGCACGGAACTACCTGTCAGCTAATTTCCCGTCTAGTGCGACCTCTCAGCCCGAGTGACCGATAAAAAATGCGGTAGATATCGGTCTTTTTCAGGTTAATAGTCAGATTCTGATTTCTTACCATTCGAAAAGTAATAGATCATTATAGCTCTAATTATCCTGTTCATCTTTAACACATTTTTATATATTTTCTTTCTCCTCTGTGAGAATTTTTTTTTAAATATATAAGTGTATGTTTAATTTTATATTAATCTATACTAATAATATGATTATATTCTTTACTATTTTATTTCTGAATTACTGAAAATTGCGATTTTTTATTTTTTGTTTATTAAAACTTTTCATGGTTTTTTTTACATTCGCCATTTTCTCTTTGTCTTTCTTCATAAACTAATTTTAAAATGATTTAACTCTTTATGACTTTGTTTTATCAGTAGGTACTACACAATTATGATTTTTCTTTTATTTCTTTTTAAATATTTTTCTTTCAATATTTAGTATTTGATTTTAGCTTGAGTTATCCTTTTTATAAGTTTAGGTGATGTGTCAGAAATAAAACTTCTCACACATGAGTCTCTTTAAAACTGATGACACGACAAGCTTTATTTACAAGTCTGCAGAGTTGGACTCAACTGGCTTCTCACCAGTTAAGCCCCGATACATACAGTGCATTGATTTTTATACCCTTGTTGTTTGCCCTTCCCCTTCTTATTAATACTGTTTTAATTGGTTAGTATTGCAAAAGCATTCTAAGTACAACTGCATTTTTAATTATCACATTCGTTACGTACGCTGCGAACTCTATATACACTAAATTCTGTTTCTCACCCTTCTTATCAATCTTTTGTCTCCTGCATGTCTCTCACTATGACCATGAAAAGATATGTTTAAAAAAAAACATATCCAGCTGAACTTTTTGTCCTTGGCTGCTAGTAAGCTCCCTGTCCGTTCTGGCTTCCCTTTTTATGATTAATCATCACATTTTAACTTAAGCCATTTTAACCTAAATTCTCTATCTATAACAATCCACAACTTTCTCTCTTTAAAATGTGTGTATTATATATATATGAATGGGGATTTTAACTCGGGGAAGAGAAACGTCTCATGATAAATTAATTTCATGCTGAAGTAAAATTCTAACGGGGTCTCCCAGTTCCCCTGGTTGCATAGCCTGTTGGACCATGGAAATCACCAGGCTGCGTAGACAGGGAATAATACAGGGCAAAACAAGTAGGAGGAATAAAATACCTCCGATGACCCACAATAAGGTACGCCACCAGGTTCCTCCAAAGCATTTGTCCATCCAATTTAATTTTGCAAAAGGATGCCAGGTTTGAACCGGTACATGGGACAAAATACGAATATTATCAGCGATTTTTCGAATGGCTTGGCCATTATCATCAATCTGTAAGCAGCAGTTAGTCAAATTAAGTTTTCCACATACACCTCCTTCTGTGGCTAGGAGATAGTCTAGGGCCAGACGGTTCTGATATATAGCAGAGCGCATTTGACCTTGCTGGGATGCAAGTAATTGCAGGGCTAGAGCTGTTTGATTTGTAACAATTTCAAGGACTGCTTGCAAGCGAATAATGCGATTTAACATATAAATAGGAGTACGATAACCCCAGGATCCATCTTGAGCCCATGTAGCGGGACCATAATATTGAATTATGCGTTCTGGAGGCCAATCATCTCCCCATTGTCCCAAATGTACCGTGCTAGAGCGGGGATGACGGTGTAATGTATCAAAAATCTTCACTCCTAATTTATGACCGTGATTGTGGGGTAGGAGGAAAAATTCTGGGCGGATTATTCCTAGGAAACAAGTTCCACTCCACTGTAAGGGGAGACGAGTATAAGCTTTATTACCACATACCCAGAATAATCCATTTGGGGATACTCCATATCCCCGTTCCCAAACTCTTTTAAGAATGGGGTTTGATTGGTATGGTCCTGTGATGGTGGAACTGGTACAATTCCAAAGCTGAATACTGCTATTAGACAGGGGTAGGCAATTAGTTTTAAAAACAGTGGATAAGAACCAAGTCAGGGGTTTAGGAAACCAAGTGAAATTACCAGGCGAAATACGAATCCATACAGCCTTGCAGGGACTTTTTCCTACTGGGTATTTGCCGGTTCGTGAGAGACAATAAAAACCAGAGGGGACGTTAGAGAGAGACCAAGTTTCTCTTGATCTCGTTCGGTTAGTTGTCCAAATTCGGGAAATCATGGTCAATGAATTGAGGGACTCCCCCCAGCAAGGCCATTGCTCTGACATCCGTGGACCCCCGCAGACCCAACAATTGGTTACATTAAAAGTTCCTGCAATTCTAATTGCAAGATCAACAAAAAGGTTATCTCCCCCAACTGCGTGACCGAAACTTTCATGGTTATTTGGATGGACTCGAACTAAGTCCGGCTGTCTTAAAGGGGCAGGCACTTTTGAGTGTGGAGTGGAATTTCTTATTGGAACAGTACGCTGGTGTATGCAAAACCAGCGTCCATCAGGGCATGGTGGGCCTGAGTCACCCTTCCAACCGTTAAGAGGGAAAGGAGTGGTATTAGGAATCTGTATATAATGACCCATATTATTTCCTTCTTTTTCCACACAAGGGGTATATGGATGTTGGGTGGTATTTTCTGCCCAGCATTTCTCAGGAACTGAGGTATGGGAAATAAAATTACCCTCCTTTCTTCCCCAAGTGCGGTCCTGAAACAGGACCACTGTGTCTCTGCATTTCTTACATTTCACACCTGATAAAGACATAGGCAAACTAAGAAAAATCAAAGAACATAACAATAACATTGTGAATCAAGTCTTTCTGCGAAATCACAAGGTAAGAGGTTTTTCTCCAGGAACACAAGTCCAATCTGAGTTCGTATCAGGGTCCTGAGGCGCCTCTACAGGTCCCTTAAATCTGGATGCGTGTGTCCACCTCTTCTCTCTTGTTCGTGCTGCAGCCTCTGTAGTTAAGAGAACTTGGTATGGACCTTCCCACTGGGGCTGGAGTTTTTCAGTTTTCCAGGTCTTGATGAGAATCCAGTCTCCTGGTTCCACTTTGTGTAAAGAAAAGTCTAGAGGCGGTGTTTGTGCCAATAGTCCCCTCTTTTGTAAATCTGTAAGAGAGCGTGACAGTGCCTGTAAATAGTTCCTAACAAAAATATTTGTGGGACACCCCTCAACTGTACTCCAGAAGGGAAGCCCAAACATCATCTCATAAGGGGACAACCCCACATCCCTGCGTGGGGCAGTACGAATTCTCAATAAGGCCAGGGGCAGACACTTTATCCAAGGCATTTTAGTCTCCACCATTAATTTTGTCAATTGCATTTTTAGGGTTCCATTCATACGTTCAACCCTCCCTGAGCTTTGTGGATGCCAAGGGGTATGCAATTTCCAAGAGACCTGTAATGCATTACAAATCAATTGCTGGATTTTTGAACAAAAATGTGGACCCCTGTCTGAGTCTATAGAATCCATTATACCATATCTGGGGATTATCTGCTCTAGGAGGAGGCGAGCTACTGTAGAGGCTGTAGCATTTACTGTTGGGAAGGCTTCCACCCATCGGGTAAAGTGATCTATCACCACCAACAGATACTTCCATCTTTGGATTTGAGGTAACTCTGTGAAGTCAATCTGGATTCTTTGGAAGGGGCGTATGGCCAACGGTTGACCTCCCATGGTACTCGTCCTCATTACCTTCTTATTAATTTTTGTGCATAGGTGACAGTTCTGTACCTCCTGTTGGGCCAAGGTGTAGATTCCCTTACACACATATTCTCGAAGCACTGTGTCACATAAGGCTTGGGTGCCCCAGTCGCTCTGATGATGCAGGTGTTTTAAAATATTGCGAATTATTTCTTTATTTAGAACCATTCTTCCATCTGGTGTCTTCCATGTTCCATCAGGCAGCTGGCTTGCACCCAGCTGAGCCATGTCCTTTTCTTCCTTAGCAGTGAAAATGGGAGCCTTCTTTATGCCTTGTCTTATTGGGATTAAGGTCAGCAAACGGACTTCTTGTTGCATGGCTGCCCTTTTGGCTTCTTCATCAGCCAGTCTGTTTCCAATTGCTGTCGGGGTATCTCCCCTCTGATGGCATGGTATGTAGACCACTGCTATTTCCTGGGGTAATGTCAAGGCTTCTAAAGTCAGAGTAATCATCTGTTCGTGTGCCAATTCCTTTCCTCTTGATGTAATTAGACCACGCTCCTTCCAGATCTTACCAAAGGTATGCACTACCCCGTATGCGTATTTTGAATCAGTGTAAATCGTTCCAGTTTTCTCTGCCAGTATTCTGAGGGCTCTCTGCAAGGCATATAGTTCACAGGACTGTGCTGACCAGCTTCCGGGTAGTCTCGTGGATTCTACTACTTTCCAAGTATTTCCTTCTATTATAGCATACCCACTTCTTCTCATTCCGTCAACACATCTGGCGGAGCCGTCAATGTAGAATTCATATCCTTCTCCCAGAGGAGTATCGCAAAGGTCTTCTCGGGTCTTGGTCTGAAGATCTGTCAACTCGACACAGTCGTGCTCCACCTCTCTCTCTGTTTCACTGCCGTATAAAAACTGAGCTGGGTTGCAGCTATTAATCTTTGCAAACTGTAGATCTTCTCCGACCATTAAAATGGTTTCATACTTTAATATGCGAGAATCAGTCAGCCATCGATGGGCAGTTTGTGTTAATAAAACACTCACAGAATGGGAGGTGTACACAGTCATCTTTCCTCCAAAAGTAAGTTTACGTGCTTCCTCTACCAACAGAGCAGCAGCCGCTACTCCCTGGATACACGTCGGCCATCCGCGAGACACTGGGTCCATCATTTTGGAAAGGAAAGCCACTGGGTGTCGCTGACCGCCTTTTTCCTGTGTTAAAACTCCCACAGCTGTTCCTTGGTTATGAGTGACAAATAGCTGGAAGGGCTGTTTTAAAGAGGGCAGAGTGAGTACCGGGGCTCGTGTCAGGTGATGCTTCAAGTCCTCAAACCATCCCTCCTCCTCCTGGGTCCATTTCAATGGATATTCATTTTCATTTGTCAGCTTTTCATACATAAACTTCACCAACGCTGAGTAGCCCTCTATCCATAACCTACAGTTACCTCAGAGTCCCAGGAATTGTCTTATTTCCTTCTTATTACGGGGTAACGGCATTCTAGTGATTCCCGCAATCCGTTCAGGGGTAATCCGTTTCTGTCCTTTACTTATCTGGTGTCCCAGATATACCACAGTTCTCTCAACGAACTGTAACTTGTTCCTGGACACCCGTAGACCCTTTTTCCCCAGATAATTCAAGAGTCTAATTGTATCTCCCCTCATTTCTTGTTCCTTGGGTCCTGATAATAGTAAATCGTCCACATACTGCATTAGTTGGGAATCATCAGATTGTGGATAGTCCGCCAGGATTTGTTCTAGCATTTGTCCAAACAGGTTCGGAGATTCAGTGAACCCTTGGGGCAATACAGTCCACTGAAGCTGTCTCCGTCTACCTGTCCATGGATTTTCCCATTCAAACGCGAACATATCTCTACTTTCCTCTTCTAATGGACACGTCCAGAAGGCATCCTTCAAGTCGATAACACTAAACCACTCATGGTCTGGGGGAATCCGACTCATAATAGTATAGGGATTAGGCATCACTGGGTGGCGGGTCTGAACAATAGCATTCAAACTTCTTAGATCCTGAACTAGGCGATAGGATCCATCTGACTTTTTCACTGGGAGTATAGGGGTGTTATAAGGTGACATGCATTCTTCTAATAGTCCGTCTCGTATTAGAGTCTCAATTTCCGGCTGTAGCCCTTTTCTCCCTTCCAAAGAAATAGGATACTGACGTTTCCTTACCGGCTGATGACCTGGTATTAATGTGACATGTAAAGGTGGGATGTCCAGACCTCCTCGATTTCCCTCCTTATACCAGACTCTCTCGTCAATCTGCCGTTCATCCTCTTCCTTTAGAGCACAGAGGTGGACTCGCACTTCTCCGTCCACAGGGAGAGCACCCAAACCTAGGAGAGCCTGTAAGTCCCTTCCTAGGAGGTTAAATCCAGCCGACGGTAACAACAAGAGGTCTTGTACCCCTTCTCTTTCTTCCAGTTTCACTGTTACTTGGGGAATTATTGATACCATTCTGGGAGCCCCTTCTATCCCAGAAATTTTCAAATTACTTTTTACAGGTTCAGTCCCGATTGGCACAGTTATTACACTACTTCGTTCCGCTCCTGTGTCCACCATAAACACCACCTCTTCTCCCTTGGGACCAATTTTTAGTTTTACCAGGGGTTCCCTCTTATACTTGGTCCCCAACATTTGGAACCCCTGACCCCCCTAATCTTCTTCCATAAGTTCGAGGGCACGCAATTCCCTCTTGTATCGGGGGAATTCCCTCTTAAAGTGTCCTTCCTCATTGCAGTAATAGCACTTAACGAACCTCCGGGGTCTTCCCTCTCTTGGATATCTTGGATTGTTTAGAGGAAGGTTTTGTTTTCTTTCCCCTCTGGATTCGGCATTCATCTGTCGGATAGTCTGTACCATAACCTTTGTCGCCCTCTTTTGATCTTCTTCTTCTCTCTGCACATATACCTTTTGCGCCTTTTTTAACAGGTCGCTTAGGGGTTTTTCGCTCCAGTCCTCCTCCTTTTCTAGTTTCTTTCTAATGTCCTGCCATGATTTGGAAACAAATTCAATTCGAATAAGCTGTTCACCCATTGGTGTACTAGGGTCCACGCCCGCATACTGTTGGACATTATTTCTCACCCTCTCCAAGAAATCAGTAGGGGACTCGTCTTTCCCCTGGTGGTTCCCAAATGCCTTGGTGAAATTGTGACCCTTTGGCACAGCCTCCCGTATCCCTTTAATTGTCCACTCTCTATATTGTCTCATACTTGCCAATCCCTCGGGTGTTCGTTTGTCCCACCTGGGTTCATTTAAGGGATATTTTTGTTCATGGGGTCCGGGGTCCCCAGGTTGTTCATATTCCCACATGAGGAGGGCAGCCCGTCGAATCATCTGCCTCTCCTGGGGTGAGAATAATGTTCCCATTATTGCCTGCATCTCTTCCCACGTATATGTGTTTGGTCCCAGGAATTGGTCGAGCTGTTCGGCCAGTCCTATAGGATCTTCCAATAACTTTTTCATTTCTTTCTTAAATCCCCGCACCTCTGTACTAGTTAGGGGAACATTCACATATCCCGTTCCCCCTCCCGGTCCTCCCATAGGAACTTCCCTCAGGGGATTTAGGCTTACTGAAAACTTTGATGGTCCTGGACCAGTCTGGGATCTTGTCCAGGGTCGGTTTACCGGTGGAAGTTTAGGGTCCGACTCCCTTAATTCATTCTTTTTTTCCCGGCCCCTTTCGTGGCAATCAGATTCATCACCTTTCCCCTCCGGTAATGAGCTTTCCTCGGGTGCAGTAGGCACCGGGGGAATATAAGGAGGGGGAAGGTTGTCCAGAGGTTCCCACTTCTTTTCTCCCGCTACCCTCAATTTAAAACATTTTGTTAAGGATCCTGGCCAGGGAACCCAACAAAATGCATATGCTGACTCTTCTTGATTCACCTTTGGTCTCGAATTTACATATATGTTTAATGCTTGTCTAACCCAATCCTCATCAGATCCAAATTTCGGCCACCAGACCGAGGAACCTTTAATAGGTTGTTTCGACCAAAGGAGACAATATTGAACCATCTTTTTCTTGTTTTTGTCTCGATATCTTTTACTATCCCAATTTTCAAACATTCTCCCCAAAGGGCTGTCAAGGGGAACTCCCAGGAATTGTCCTGAATTTTCAGACGAGCCCTTAGATTTTGATCCTCCCATTTTCCCACCTAGATCCGTTTATCGTTGCTGAGGACACTCTCGTTCTGGACCCTACTCCCTTCTTATCAGACGCCTCGTCGGAGGTACTGTCCCTCCTTCGGTTACCGCTGAGGTTTCCCTGGGGTCGACCCCTCTCTTCTCGGCACTTCGTCGGAGGTGCTGTCCCTCCTTCGGTTACCGCTGAGGTTTCCCTGGGGTCTATCCTAGAGTCCCACGACAGGGTCCTCACGCCACGACAAAAGCTCTATACCTGATCTATTACGTTAGGTTTTTTTATCCAAACAGGTGTATCCCGTTACACCTGTTACCCAATCCCCACACCACAATCGTAAGTCGTCACTTACCGGTGTCTTCTCGGGGATTGAACCGTCACCCTTCTCCTCTCCGTCTTGTCGTGTCACCTTGTCCGGATACCACTCGCTCAAGCCGCCCAAAGCGACGAGCAAGGGACTAGGAGCCACTGAACTCAGCGGGGTGCACCACCTCCGATGTCCCTCTTCTCGCCTCCCCTCACGGCTGGAGTGTAGATCCCGGACGAGCCCCCATTTGTCAGAAATAAAACTTCTCACACATGAGTCTCTTTAAAACTGATGACACGACAAGCTTTATTTACAAGTCTGCAGAGTTGGACTCAACTGGCTTCTCACCAGTTAAGCCCCGATACATACATTGCATTGATTTTTATACCCTTGTTGTTTGCCCTTCCCCTTCTTATTAATACTGTTTTTATTAGTTAGTATTGCAAAAGCAATCTAAGTACAACTGCATTTTTAATTATCACGTTCGTTACGTACGCTGCGAACTCTATATACACTAAATTCTGTTTCTCACCCTTCTTATCAATCTTTTGTCTCCTGCATGTCTCTCACTATGACCATGAAAAGATATGTTTAAAAAAAAATATATCCAGCTGAACTTTTTGTCCTTGGCTGCTAGTAAGCTCCCTGTCCGTTCTGGCTTCCCTTTTTATGATTAATCATCACATTTTAACTTAAGCCATTTTAACCTAAATTCTCTATCTATAACATGGTGGATCTTATCTTAATATTAGGAGCTGCCATCTGAAGACATGGGGGTAGGTTTAGTATTATCTCTTCTTTTTTTCTGATCACTCTCTGGTCAGATGGGGGGCTTTGTGGGTGGGGGTGGGTTTTGTTTTTCCTTCAGGGGTTTTTATGTTTCATTTTCTTTTGTTTTTTCTTGATTTTTCTTTTAGAACTACAGATATGGCTGACACGTCGTCATTTCCGGTCCTTCCTTAAATCTTAATTCTTCTTCCGGGCGCATGGGTCCCTTCTTTGGTTAACCCTTTATATACTGGAGGGTTGACCTAAGTAATGGATCAAAACATTAATTTTGTCTCTTGGAATGCTAATGGTCTAAACAACATGTTTAAAAGGAGGAAAGTCTTTAAAGTATTCCAGAGACTGAAAGCACACATTATTTTTTTACAGGAGACTCATGTGAGGAAGGAGGATAATCTGCGTTTTTTTAAATCTTGGAAAGGCCCACAATTTCATGCCAACTCATGCTCTAAGACTCGAGGTGTATCTATTTTTATTGATCCCTCTATTACATTTGTTCAACATGACATCACTGTAGACCCTAACGGCAGATTTTTATTGGTTACTGGGTTATTATTCAATATTAAGGTTGTCATGGTTAATGTTGATGCCCCGAATGTAGATCACCCTGAGTTTTTTAGATCTTTGTTTACTATTTTACCCAATCTAAATGAATATCATTTAATAATGGATGGGGATTCTAACTGTTGTCTGAATCCCCTGCTAGATAGGTCGAAACCTTCACAGCTCCTACCGAATAAATCAGCTACATATATTAACTCTTTCCTTACTAACTCTGGAGCTGTTGATATTTGGAGATTTCTTCACCCGACAGATAAAGAGTTTTCCTTTTTTTCTCATGTATACCATTCATACTCGAGAATTGATCACTTTTTTATTGATTCACGTTTTATTCCACTTGTAACTGCTTGTAAGTATGACATTATAGCCATTTCGGATCACTCTCCATTACAACTCTCTCTTAAATTCAAAGACTCTGTTTCTACTATTAAGCACTGGCGTTTTGATGTTACATTATTGCAAGATTTAGACTTTGTTAAATTTATGAAAGAACAAATTAACTTTTTCTTTTCAACAAATTACACTACGGAAATTTCTTATGGAATATTGTGGGATACATTCAAGGCTTATATTCGTGGTCAAATTATTTCTTACTCAGTAGCTTTGAAGAAATGCATTAAAAACAAGATTCATCTATTGGTTGAGAAGATTAAAGACATTGATAAGAAATATGTGACTGATCCTACTGAAGAACTTTACAAACAAAGAATTGAACTGCAGATGGAATATAATTTGTTACTTACATCTTCGATTGAAAACCAGCTATTAGATCTAAATCTGATTTTTATGTGCATAGTGAGAAATCGGGTAAACTGTTGGCTAATCATCTGAAGAATATTTCAGCTAGACGCCAAATTGTGGAGATTCGCAAACAGAATGGAGAACTGACTGTTAACCAGGAAGAGATAAATCAATCTTTCCAAAATTTTTATACATCCTTATATAGTACAGAATCCCCTCAAGACCTTAGTAATATGTTTAATTTTTTAGAACACTTGAAATTCCCAAAAGTATTACCTCAAGATAACTTAGAATTAAGTAAACCCATTACAGATTCGGAGATCAATAATACTATTTTCTCACTGAACTCGGGGAAAGCACCAGGTCCCGATGGATATTTTGTGGAATTTTATAAAGCTTTTTCTTCTACTCTCTCTCCCTGGCTGATTAAGATATTTGATGAATCTATCACATTGGGTCAACTACCACAATCATTTTACAGAGCTACGATTTCTCTAATCTTGAAAAAAAATAAAGACCCGACCGAATGTTCTTCTTATAGACCTATTTCTTTGTTGAATGTTGATTCTAAGATCTTCTCTAAAATTCTAGCGACAAAGCTAGAGAAGATATTACCATATATTATCTCTGAAGACCAGACTGGATTCATTAAAAATCGTTATTCCTCCTTTAATATTAGAAGATTGATGAATATTATTTACACTCCTTCACATAAGTCTTCAGAATGTGTTATTTCACTAGATGCTGAGAAGGCCTTCGATAGAGTAGAATGGCCTTATTTATTTACAGTTCTTGAAAAATTTAATTTTAGTCCGATATTTATATCTTGGATTAAACTTCTTTATAATTCCCCAGTTGCCTCGGTTTTTACTAATACCCAAAGATCGCCATATTTTCGATTATTTCGGGGCACCAGGCAAGGGTGCCCCCTTAGCCCTTTATTATTTAACTTAGCTTTAGAACCTTTGGCAATTGCTATCAGAGAAGCACCCAATATTACTGGTATTATCCGTTGCAGGGATATTCATAAAGTATCACTATATGCAGATGATTTATTGTTATATATTTCCAATCCTGAAAATTCTATTCCTGCAGTTTTATCTTTATTAGCCTAATTTAGTACTTTTTCGGGATATAAACTGAATTTAAATAAAAGTGAATTATTTCCTTTTAATGGATGGGTCCCTATTTATGATAGTTTACCTTTTAAAATAGCTAGAGACCATTTTATATATTTAGGGATTTTTCTTTGGCTTGGCTTCGCGGACGAAGATTTATGGAGGGGGTAAAAGTCCACGTCAGCTGCAGGCTCGTTTGTGGCTGACAAGTCCGATGCGGGACAGGCAGACATGGTTGCAGCGGCTGCAGGGGAAAATTGGTTGGTTGAGGTTGGGTGTTGGGTTTTTCCTCCTTTGCCTTTTGTCAGTGAGGTGGGCTCTGCGGTCTTCTTCAAAGGAGGTTGCTGCCCGCCAAACTGTGAGGTGCCAAGATGCACGGTTTGAGGCGATATCAGCCCACTGGCGGTGATCAATGTGGCAGGCACCAAGAGATTTCTTTAGGCAGTCCTTGTACCTTTTCTTTGGTGCACCTCTGTCACGGTGGCCAGTGGAGAGCTCGCCATATAACACGATCTTGGGAAGGCGATGGTCCTCCATTCTGGAGACGTGACCCATCCAGCACAGCTGGATCTTCAGCAGCGTGGACTCGATGCTGTCGACCTCTGCCATCTCGAGTACTTCGACGTTTGGGATGAAAGCGCTCCAATGGATGTTGAGGATGGAGCGGAGACAACGCTGGTGGAAGCGTTCTAGAAGCCGTAGGTGATGCCGCTAGAGGACCCATGATTCGGAGCCGAACAGGAGTGTGGGTATGACAACGGCTCTGTATACGCTTATCTTTGTGAGGTTTTTCAGTTGGTTGTTTTTCCAGACTCTTTTGTGTAGTCTTCCAAAGGCGCTATTTGCCTTGGCGAGTCTGTTGTCTATCTCATTGTCGATCCTTGCATCTGATGAAATGGTGCAGCCGAGATAGGTAAACTGGTTGACCGTTTTGAGTTTTGTGTGCCCGATGGAGATTGTGGGGGCTGGTAGTCATGGTTGGGAGCTGGCTGATGGAGGACCTCAGTTTTCTTCAGGCTGACTTCCAGGCCAAGCATTTTGGCAGTTTCCGCAAAGCAGGACATCAAGCGCTGAAGAGCTGGCTCTGAATGGGCAACTAAAGAGGCATCGTCTGCAAAGAGTAGTTCACAGACAAGTTTCTCTTGTGTCTTGGTGTGAGCTTGCAGGCGCCTCAGATTGAAGAGACTGCCATCCGTGCGGTACCGGATGTAAACAGCGTCTTCATTGTTGGTGTCTTTCATGGCTTGGTTCAGCATCATGCTGAAGAAGATTGAAAAGAGGGTTGGTGCGAGAACACAGCCTTGCTTCACGCCATTGTTAATGGAGAAGGGTTCAGAGAGCTCATTGCTGTATCTGACCCGACCTTGTTGGTTTTCATGCAGTTGGATAACCATGTTGAGGAACTTTGGGGGACATCCAATGCGCTCTAGTATTTGCCAAAGCCCTTTCCTGCTCACGGGGTCGAAGGCTTTGGTGAGGTCAACAAAGGTGATGTAGAGTCCTTTGTTTTGTTCTCTGCCCTTTTCTTCGAGCTGTCTGAGGGCAAAGACCATGTCAGTAGTTCCTCTGTTTGCCCGAAAGCCGCACTGTGATTCTGGGAGAATATTCTCGGCGACACTAGGTATTATTCTATTTAGTAGAATCCTAGCGAAGATTTTGCCTGCAATGGAGAGCAACGTGGTTCCCATGTAGTTTGAGTAGTCAGATTTCTCGCCTTTGTTTTTGTACAGGGTGATGATGGTTGCATCACGAAGATCCTGAGGCAGTTTTCCTTGGTCCCAACAAAGCTTGAAAAACGGGATTAAGATTACTAAAAAACATAAAGATTTGTTTAGGACTAATTTTTTCCCTCTATTGGACCTGATCGGCAGTTTACTTACCAATTGGTCACCGTTATCCCTATCCATGATAGGCTGAATTAATGCTATTAAGATGATGATCTTACCTAAATTTTTATATATATTCCAAGCTATACCTATTTTTGTTCCTAAATCTTTTTTTGATAAGGTCGATTCTAAATTGTCCTCGTATATCTGGCAAAACAAGAATCCTAGATTGGGGAAAAAAATATTTACAGAAATCTAAACTAGAGGGAGGGTTGGCATTACCCAACTTTAGAATTTATTACTGGGCAATTAATATCAGTTACTTAAGGTATTGGTTGAATTATTCAGAATTATCTCTAAATCCCCATTGGGTAAATTTAGAAATGAAACCGATACAAAATTTTTCAATTAGCTCTATTTTGGGAGCTGCTCTCCCTTTTACTCTTACTAAATTATATAAACAAATTGATAATCCAATGGCTAAACATACACTACGTATATGGTTTCAATTCCGGAGATTTTTTGGCCTAACTCATTTTATCTTGGAAACTCCTATTGTACTAAATTTCCTTTTTCATCCCTCTCTAATTGATCAAGCTTATTTACTCGGGAAAGTTAAAGGTATAACATGCTTTTCGGATTTATTCTTGGATAACTCTTTCATGTCATTTGAACAATTATCCATGAAATATGATTTACCTCGATCTCATTTCTTTCGATATTTGCAGATTAGGAGTTTCTTAGTTTCGACTTTACCCTCTTTTCCCAATCGGGAGACTACGACTGTTTTACAGGATATACTATATTCAAAATTCCCTCCAAAAGGTGTGACATCTAAATTATATAATATAATTACAAAAATAAATTCTGGGACTTTTAAAAAGTTTAAAAATGATTGGGAAAGAGAACTCAACCTTCATATTTCTAATGAAAATTGGAATAAAATTCTGCGACTGGTAAACTCTTCTTCTCTATGTGCAAAACATTCACTAATACAGTTTAAAGTTGTTCATAGAGCTCATATGTCTAAAGATAAACTCCATCGCTTTTATTCTCATATCGATCCTATATGTGATAAATGTCAATTGGAAATAGCTTCCCTTACACATATGTTTTGGTCCTGTCCCTCTTTACAGAATTATTGGAAGGAATTTTTTTCCATTATATCTACTGTTTTGAATATTGATTTACAACCACATCCCATTACTGCAATTTTTGGATTACCTATGATAGATTTGACTTATTTATCTCTTCCTGCGGATCGTATGATTGCTTTTCTTACACTAATGGCTAGAAGATCTATACTATTAAATTGGAAAGAGGTAAATCCTCCCACTGTTTTCCAATGGTTTACCCAAACTATACTATGTTTAAATTTAGAGAAAATTAGAAACTCTGTCCATGAATCCCCGTCTAAGTTTGAGTTAACCTGGCGACCATTTATTCAATATTTTCATTTGTGGTGAGTTGATCTGGCTCTGTTTTCTTTCTATGATTATGTATGATAATTGGGCTGTAAGATGAGATCGGAGTGATCGGCGTGGTTTAGCTATATCTGTAGGTTTTTTTTTAAGTTTTTTTTTGTTTTTTTATATTAAGATTTGTTTTTTCTTCTTTTTTGGGTTTTTTTCTCTTTTTTCATATATTGTTATTAATTATATCTTTTTTTTTAGAGATAGTTCACACCCTAAACTGATCAAAAAAATTTTTATGATATATTTTTATTCTGTAATATTATTGTTTAATATCTCTGTATTAATTCATTACTTACTATGTATTTTTTATATCTCTTTGAACTGTATGTGTTTATAAATTATAATAATAATAAAAAGATTGAAAAAGAAAGAAAACTTCGATCTCAACTGAAGAAAAGATCATAAACAAAATTCAGTTTGTTTAGTAAACTGAAGCCAAATGATCTTTGACTGAGAGAGAGAGAGAGAAAGCACAACATTCGAAGTTGTCTTGTGTTGCTTGCAGAAAGAGCCACCACTGGCTTGGTCTGCATCCTGCTGGTTGTCTTCGGAATGTTCATCCTTTTTGAAATCCCAACATTCTAAACTGTCCTCCAGACCATGACTCATGCTCTGGGCCTCCTTCTACTCCTCATCATCCCCAGTAGTGTTTTACCGTCCAAGTCCAGCATTTTTTAGATAATTTTCTGTACATGCGAAGAACTTCTCCCACTCTCTCAGCAGACCACCTCCACCTTGGCTCTCTCAGGCAAACTGTCAATTTTAAAAATTAAACCACACAACACATAGGCCAATACACAACACAGAACTCTGATACAACATACATACATTGATTATATAAATGCACCAAATCATTGCATTTTTGATATTCGGATTATATGTGTGGGCAAGGAACCATAACATTACAGCACAGAAACAGGCCCTTCTAGTCTGTTATGAAGTATTATTTTACCGAGAACCACTGAACTGCACCCAGCCCATAGCTTCCATAGCCTCCCATGCATGTACCTGTCCAAAGTCTGCCTAAATTTTAAAACGAACTCTTCATTTTCCACTACAACTGGCGGATCGTCCCACATTCCCACTACACTATTTGTGAAGACCCTCCACCTCATGTTTCTCCTTTCACCCTTTCACCAATGTCCTCTGGTCAGTATCCCATAGAATGTGAAGCTGGAAAATCCAAACAGGAAAGTGAGAAACTGCTGTTAAAGAGAGTGCTTTCCACAGACTAACGTGCTAAATCGCGACTTTTTTTGAAATTTTTATTTAAATGTTTTTAAAAATTCTACTCCCCTCCTTCTCTCCCCCACTGACATATCCCACCCTCGACAACCATCCCCACACCTCGGTGCATTATTAAAGTAAAACACAATAATATCATGTTATAACTGGTTGTTGTACGGTGTGCCAACCATTTACACCTTTCATCACCTATAACACTTTTATTTAACATGGAAACCAATACATTTCCAATATAAACCCCACATTTTAACAAACATTATTCCGCAAATTATACGTTATCTTCTCCAAATAAATACATGATTGAATTTCATTATGCCATTGTTGTACACTCAATTCAACCTCATTTTTCCAAGTAACATCGACACATTTTCTCGCCAACGCCAGTCCTTGACGTATGAATGCAATTTGACGTTTCTACAAACGTACATTTGCCGTAATTGTATTCATATATCGCAATCATCATACCCATGGATCAACATATAAATCTATTTTGAATAAATCTCGCAAAAATTTAATTACTTTTCCCCAAAAAAGACTGAAACTTTGTCCATTCCCACACTGATGTCAAAAATTATATGAATGATTACCACACCTAAAACATAAATCTGGCCCTCTAAATCCATATTTTTTCAATTTTTCTGGAGTTAATATAACTGATGCAATAAATTATAATTAACTAACTATAACCTACATTAATTAATTTGGTAACACTATCCAGGCATCTGACCATTCGTCCACAGAGGTAGGAATAGATAGGACTTTTTCCCATTTATACTTTATTATATTATATATCCTTTATTTTATATGTGTGTGTGTGTGTGTGTGTGTGTGTGTGTATATATATATATATATATATATATATATATATATATATATATGCACCTTCCTTTTCATCTTTTCCTAAAATAACAGGTACATTTATGAAATAATCCCTTTTTATCCTTATCAACAATTAATCTCTCAAATTTCGTATGAAATATAAACTCATCACCGTAGCTTTCAAATACAAATCTCGTACTTACAAATAAGCGAGTGGAGTGTTTTGTAATATTCCAAATTTCTCTCTTAGTCTATTAAACGAAATAAACAAATCTACTTTAAAGCAATCCTCCACTAATATTATTCCTTCTGATTCCCAATCATTCAAAAAAGGATTATTCAAAGAAAATGAAATGTTCTGTTTCTGATATAACGGTGACTTGACTGAAGTTTTACCCTTCGATCCTATCAATGGATTCCATTTCTACTGTACCCCATCAAATGTTTCAATACTAGCGGTTTATACTGTTCTACAATCTATGGATTCCATTTATATATAAAATGATGTACAGATATACCTTCTATTTGATCCATCGCCACCGTCTCGCATCATGGAAGTTGATCAATATCAAACAGGCATAAATGGCGTCTTAAACGAGAGTTTACGGCACAATCGCCTGGTCTGTTCTGTTTCGCAGTGTTTGCTGCACCTACAGTGTAGAGCCAACTCCTCTACTCGCTCTACGCCCATGACTTTGTGTCCAGGCGAAATTCAAATGCAAGCTGAATATTTGCCGCCGATGACACGGTTGTTTGCAGGATCACAAACAGCGACAAGGAAGCCAATAAGAGGGAAAAAGGTCAGCTAGGTGACTGTAGTGAAAACACATAGAGTTGCTGAAGGAACACGGCGGGTCTCGCAGCGTCCATAGGAGTTTCAAACATATATATATATGTGTATATATATTCCCAATGTTTACTGAACCCTTCCTCCAGCATTTATGTGTTTTACAGCTGGCTCGAAGTACCAAGTCCCACTCATGCTCTTATTTCGTATGTGCTTGCGATTTCATGGAATGGTAGAACAAATTGATAAAATGTTCTACATTATTTGGCCTTGTTTGGGATGGGGAACGGAAGGAAACTGGAGACAAACTGCAGTCAGCAAAATTGAGTCAATTCCCCAAATTGGGTGCCCACATTTCACCAAGGAAACTCTTTACAAAGGCCTTGGCGCGACGGGAGATAAGGTGCTAAGTATTCTAAATGAGTATCGGGGTTTCCCCAGTTTGGGCGGGGGCTATTGGAGTAGACGGCCAGTCAAAGTCATCTGCAGATACGATGCAGAGAGGGGTGGACAGCTCCCTTCCGCAGAGTTCAAAATATACCTCGCAGCAGCTCCTCGAGGATTCGTGGATAGAAGAAGGTCAAAATGTGAGGGAAGCGGTGAGGAACTGTCACCGAAAGCATCTGAAGCAGACGTGAAGTAACTGTGAAATAACCCAGAGCTAGTATTTCTTATAAAACAGGTGAATAGATATATGAAAAGTCAGGGAAAGATGACGAAGAGTGAAGGGGGTGAGACATAGTGACAATTGACGTGAGTGTGAAGCCGTGACCCGAGTAACCCACGGATTGTTCAGAAATGTGACATTGAGCTGCGTTGCAGACATGGGATTTCGCACCATCGTGGGCAGAGCGTCAGGAAATCGAAATCCCAGGTAAAAACCAACACAGAAATAGGGAAAATGTACAAATACTTACATACAACGTGAGATTCGAATCTTGGTCCTGATCAGTCGCGCTGTATAAAGTCATTGCTCTGATCACGCTATTTGAATTTATGGTGTAAAATGTATTTATTTATTTTTTTTGCAATTTGAAACATCACGCAGCGTTTGTAATTAATTAACTGATATATTTTTTTTTTTGCTCCCCTTGTTGGGTCTGTTGTGTGTGGTTGGGATGGAGAAGGTAGTTCTGTTTAGTTTGTCTTCGTATTTCTTTTTATATGTATTTTAAATTATAAATAAAGTTTCCCAATAAAATCGAGTCCTGGTGCTAAGTGCTACACTAACCCAGCCGCCCTTGTTTATCACTCCTGTTCACTGCATAAATGCTTTGAGATTATATTTTTTACCCCTTTGGACTCCATGGTTCTGTTTTCAGTGACGACCAACTAGCTCATCAACTCCGCGTCCCAGTTTTCTGGGTTGGTTATACACCCAAGCAGCTGCTGCTTCAAACTGGTGACCGTGCTGTCGTTTTCCCAGTGGCCCAGTCCGGAGTAGATTTTATGAAAGGTTAGAAATGGCCGGAATCCAAAAGGTTAAACCCGATTGTTGAAATCTTGAACCGAACCAGCTTTCATATGTGTGCCGCTGCACGCAGCCACACAAGAAGTTATAAGAATTTTATTAACATGACTATTGATACATTCATAATTACTATTCATGCTTTCCCATGACGGGCCAAATCAGTTATCTGGTTGTTTCTGGCGTGACGGACTCCGGGTCTCAGCGGACTTTGCTTCTCTTGTATAAATGTGGGTTAAACGCCTCAGCGATACCGCCTATCGCTGCTTCACAAGGATCATGGACTATCCAGCCATTTACCACATCACCAGGATTTACTGCCCGGTATTTTTCACAGTTGGAATCCCTGATAAGACACTTGTGTTGGCTCCGAGGGCTTCAGTTCTATGTTGCACTTGTCCTTCTCCATATCTCGCCTCGATACCCCGCACAGATGCTGCCTCGCCGATTGAGATTTTATTCCCCGATGGTTGAATTTCTTCTGCACTTTTACGTATTGTTTAATTTCACTTAATTTTGACTATATTTTAAACCGTTTGGGTCTTGCTCAATTCATAATCCCATTTGTAAAATCGGTGCCCATATTAACATCGTCCCTGCATTTACTTTGATGCAGTTTCCATCGCATTACTGACAAAAAATGTTTTTTTTTTAATCTGGAGCCATTTGATACGATGAAATATTTATCAACAACGAGACAATCTTTACTCTCCAATTTCCTCCCAACTGAGCGATGTTGGGCGGCACCATCGGCAAACCGCCTTTGCGGCGCCAGCGATAGGGGGACGGGGGTTCGAATCCCGTGCGGTTTGTCTGTTTTGTCCGTATCTGGGCGGGTAATTCCCGGGGGATGCAGTTTCCTCCCAGTGTTCACAACGGACCGTGTTGTATCTCAATTGCCCGTAACTTGTGCGGCATGGACTAGAGGAAAGAATGGACTGTTACAGCAAGTATGTCAAAATTTACAAAAAAAAAAAAAATATATATATATATACATATATTCTATTTAGGAGAATCTTAGCGAAGATTTTGCCTGCAATGGAGAGCAGCGTGATTCCCCTGTAGTTTGAGCATTCTGATTTCTCGCCTTTGTTTTTGTACAGGGTGATGATGGTGGCATTACGAAGGTCCTGAGGCAGCATTCCTTGGTCCCAGCAGAGCTTGAAAAATTCATGCAGTTTGGCATGCAGAGTTTTGCCGCCAGCCTTCCAGACCTCTTTGGGGGTGGGGGGGGGGGATTCATCCATACCTGCTGCTTTGCCACTTTTCAGTTGTTCAATTGCATTATATGTCTCTTCCCGGGTGAGGATCTCATCCAGCTCTAGCCTTAAGGGCTGTTGAGGGAGCTGGAGCAGGGTGGATTCTTGGACTGAGCGGTTGGCACTGAAAAGAAATTGGAAGTGTTCTGACCATCGGTTGAGGCTGGAGATCTTGTCGCTGAGGAGGACTTTGCTGTCTGAGCTGCGCAGCGGGCTTTGGACTTGGGATGAGGGGCCCTACACAGCCTTTAGAGCCTCTTAAAAAACCCTGAAGTCGCCAATGTCCGCGCTGAGCTGGGTTCGTTTGGTGAGACTAGTCCACCACTCATTTTGGATCTCCCGGAGTTTGCGCTGAAGATGTCTGCATGCGTGACGGAAGGCTCGTTTCTTCTCTGGCCAGGACGGCTTTGCAAGGTGAGCCTGGTGGGCAGCTCGCTTCTTTGCCAGCAGCTCCTGGATTTCCTGGTTGTTTTTGTTGAACCAGTCCTTGTTTTTCCTGGAGGAGAAGCCCAGTATCTCTTCAATGGTTTGCAGTATGGCAGTCTTCAGCTGATCCCAGAGGGTTTAGGGGACAAGACCGTGAAGCGGATTGCATCCTCAAGCTTTGGTTTGAGGTTTGCCTGGAAGTTTCCTCTCACTTCGTCTGACTGCAAGTTTCTAACATTGAACCTCTTTCTGGGGGCTTTACTGTTCCTGGACTTTGGCTTGAAGTGAAGGTTGAGCTTGCAGCGAACAAACCGGTGGTCAGTGTGGCATTCCACGCTGGGCATGACCCTGGTGTGGAATACATCTCGTTTGTCTCTTTCTTGCACCAGGATGTAGTCCAGGACATGCCGATGTTTGGATTGGGATGCATCCAGGTAATCTTCAGGTTGTCCCTCTCCTGAAAAAGGGTGTTTGTAATGACAAGCCGCTGTTCTGCGCAGAGCTCCAACAGGAGGCGCCCGTTGTCATTGCACTTGCGGACACCATGCTTGCCCAGGATTCCTGGCCAGGTTTCTGAGTCTTTGCCTACCCGAGCATTGAAGTCGTCAAGGATGACAACCTTGTCGGCTGTAGGGGTGCGTTGAATGAGGTTGCGCAGATCAGTGTAGAACTTGTCCTTTTCAGCTGGTTCCGCCTGAGTGTTGGAGCATAGACACTGATGAGGGTGATGCGATGCTTGTTTTGAAGGGAGAGTCTCATGGACATGATCCAGTCCGAGTGGCCTGTCGGGAGGTTTTCGAGAGTGGAGGCAATGGAGTTCTTGACCATGAAACCTACACCAGATAGGTGTCGTTCATCCATAGGCTTGCCAGACCAGTAGAGTGTGTAGCCCGCGCTGCGTTCTTGGAGGCTGCCTACATTTGCCAGGCGGACTTCACTGAGAGCAGCTATGTCAATGTCAAGTCTGAGGAGTTCATGTGCGATGAGGGCAGTCCGACGTTCAGATCGGTGGCTGTCAGCCTTGTCTAGCATGGTGCTAATGTTCCAGCATGGTACCTTGAGTTTGTGAGCATCCTTTGAGGGGGAGGACGTGGAGGGGGACATGTCCTCGGGCCTGCACAAAGGAGGTTTTAGGTGGAGTGCAGTGTGCGCAGTACTGGTCCCACCCTTTACACCCATGGATTGTGTGCTGTGGCCAAGCAAGCTGGGACGTGGCAGCGAGGTCCTTGGGTCCTAGGTTTTATATCAGAGTGGCCTTCTCCTATGCAGGTTTCTTACCTGGGCTGGAGGGGCCTGCCTCCCCTCCTAGGTCGGACCATACCTGGTCGCAATCCAACCTGTCAATGGTGGTTGGGGCCTCTGAACGGCATAATCACGCTCCAAAATTGAATCTGAAAGTCAAGGCCTAGGAGGATCGGCGCACAGAGGCCGTGCATAATTAATAACACTATATATATCATTATTTGTCTAGTGATTAGTCTAGTAGCTATGCTGCCTCATTGAGCGGCGGCCGCGGCCCAGTCTGGGCAGAGGGTAGGTGGCGGCGGCCCCGATCCGGGCATCCAATCCATGCTGCTGAATATCCAACTGCGCTGGGTAGGTCACGTCTCCAGAATGGAGGACCATCGCCTTCCCAACATCGGGTTATATGGAGAGCTCTCCACTGGCCACCGAGACAGAGGTGCACCAAAGAAGAGGTACAAGGACTGCCTAAAGAAATCTCTTGGTGCCTGCCACATTGACCACCGCCAGTGGGCTGATATCGCCTCAAACCGTGCATCTTGGCACCTGACAGTTCGGCGGGCAGCAACCTCCTTTGAAAAAGACTGCAGAGCCCACCTCACTGACAAAAGACAAAGGAGGAAAAACCCAACACCCAACCCCAACCGCTGCAACCTTGTCTGCCTGTCCCGCATCGGACCTGTCAGCCACAAAAGAACCTGCAGCTGACGTGGACATTACCCCTCCATAAATCTCACCTTCAAAACCGTTCTTCGACCTTTATGCACCCTTGTGTATTTTTGTTTACGTTTGATAAATTAGTTCTTCCCAAAGAAACAGACGCTGTCGGAACAAATTTTGTCTCAACATTCATGCTCTCCACAGCACTTTCCGTTTCAGCCACTGACCTGGTCTTGGTATCTGAGGTGATCGGCCCTTCAACGACCTGGAGTCCAGAGTCCACCATCTAAACCGCTCTCAGATCGCACTCCAGTCCGCTGTTGTCATCCATCTGTGGTTGGGGTAAAGTTGGGTAGTGAGAGAGACAGAGAGAGAGAGAGAGCGAGAGAGAGAGAGCGATCCAGAGATAGCCCGGGTCTTTTGTGTTCCCACTTTATGATACTCGGCAATCCTCGTCCGAGAGAGGGACGGAGAAATTACAACGTTTTCGGGCACAAATATCAAATGTAAAGAATCCGGGTTCGCGCGGTTGAATATAGTTCTTTTGGTATCTTTACATTTAATGTAATTGCAATTGTCATTCTATGGCGGAGGAATTATGATCTCTCACGCTGAATCACTCGATAGCTCGTCGCAATGCCAATAGCTGATTTAAAGTGTATGGTCTTCGGTGCGTTGCTGGAGCAGATTAATAACATTTACATTTATTCTCCGCATTTGCTCTTCACTCCAATCCGCATTCTGACCTTTGTCCTGAGGTTTGGAGCCATGGACTGTTCTGTTTGGTTGACGGTGGCTTTCACGTTCGATCGTTACATCACAATTTGTTGTGTTAGCATGCGGGAACGGAATTGCGCCGAGCGAACAGCAACGGTTGTGATGGTAATTGTTACAATTTGGACCTGAGTGAGGTTCGTTCCATTCGCCTTCGGAATTAAACCTTTGATCCTCATTGACCACTTGCCATGGCGCTGCGTGGCCAAAGCTGAATATTCGACCATATCCTTCTGGAAAATGTATGGGTCTTCCTTTGCGTCACCACACCGTTATTGCCAATCGGCCTCATTGTATTCGGCAACGTTTTAACCGTCCGTCATGTCATCGCGGCAAATAAAACACGTCGAAATCTCTGGAAAAACATTGTGAAGTAAACGGATCCGGAGGAGGAAAACCGCAGAAAGTCAATGGATTTGTTGTTTTCTCTCTCCGCCAATTTCATTTTGTTTTGGATCCACTGTGGCGTGTTTCAATCAAAATGACAAACTCAAAATTATTTTTACACGGACAGATATCTAAATAACCGACATATATCCTGCAGCAATGTGCATTAAAGTTTGAATTTCTTTGTACCTTCACCAACACGTGTATCTACAACTTGTCCCAGAGGAGATTCAGGAAGGAGCTGAATATTTTGATGAAATATCTCTTTACATTAACGTGATGGCGTAGTACGTGAATCTTCCGTTTTGTGTTCAAATAAATATTCCAAATGATCTGCAGATTGGGAAGGAATATAAATCGATGTTGCCACGTGTGACTCAGAGATGACTCTTTCAACGTCATGTAGTAACGATACTGGAATTAAGTTTGCAAATCTTGTTCATAAACGAAGTTCCGGTGATGTGTATGTGTGTTTAATTTCTTTCTGTCCCACCATTTCTCCCTCCCTCCTTTAATCAGTCATGATTAACTATGGGAATTACGCCGCTGGTAGTCACTGGATTGTTCAACAAGGATGTCTGTGACAATTGAGGTCACAGATAATTAATGTGTTTGTGTTTGTGTGTTTGTATACATATTCATAAGTAGAGATATATGCACCAAATCATGGCATTGTTGATATGTGTGTTGAAATAACCAAAGTAATACGCACTTCAGCCCTTCTGGTCTGTGCTGAACTATTATTCTGCCCAGGCTCACTAACCTGCACCCAGTCCATAGCTCTCTATAGCCCTCTCATTCATGTACCGAAAAGGCATAAAAGGTAGAATGGACGCAGCATTTCTCACTACAACTGGCAGCTCGTTCCACACTCCTTCTACAATCTGTGTGAAGAAGTTCCCCCTCATGTTTCTCCTTCCACCCTTTCACCGGTGTCCTCTGGTCAGTATCCCATAGATTGTGAAGCTGGACAATTTAAAGCAGAAAGAGAGAAACTGCTGTCAAAGGCCGTGATTTCCACAGACTTATATCCTAAATCGTCTCTTTAACAAGGGTTTAGAGCAGGGGAGCCCTCCCTCTCATTGGACGAGAGCTCTGGGAAAGAAGAGTTTGAATGGGATAGTGGGGGTTGGGCTTCACACCAGGCACTGTGTTTGCCAGCAGCCGTTTTAGACCTACAGACCAGGAAAGTGGTCGTTCTTAAGGCACTTCTGGCACTTTGCTTTTCTTGCTGGGTACTGGGACCTGCTGTGCTTGTCCCTCACGCATAAATAACATTTTGGGTTTGCAGGGGGCAGTGTAGCAGCAGCCGACAGGCCGTCAGTATATCGGGGGTTGGTAGGGTAGAAGGGCACTCTTCTCACATCAGAACGTGGGGTCCAGTCCCTAGAGAACTCGTTTGACTTTAAGGCTGCATCCTGCATTGTGATTGCAATCCGGGCTACGTCCTCAAGTTTTTCTACCCCTTGTTCGAGCAAGCGCAGCCTCACTTCGTTCAATTGGAGTGCAGCCACATAGGCATCCCGGACGAGATTGCTTGTGATCTCGGCAGCAGTTTTGTCCACACAGTTACAATCCTTGCCCAACGCCTTGACTACTTGTAAATATGCCCTGCTGGACTCGCTGGGCTGTTGCTTTCTCGATGCAAGCATGAGCCGGGCATGAACTCTGTTCAATGGTTGATCGTACAGTCCTTTCAGTACCTTTATGGCTGCGGTGTAAGTGGTCTCATCCTGGATGTGCTCGTAGACTCTCAAGGACACCATAGACAGCATGCTGTTAGATGCTGGTTATCCTCCTGAACCTCAATGAGCCTTAGGAAGTTTTCAAAGTTCATCAGCCAGAACTTAAAGGCTTTGAAGGCTGTAGCTGACTGTGGGTCGATGTCAAGTTTTTCTGGCCGAGTCAGATGCTCCATCCCTTTAAAAAAAAAATTATTTTTGCCAATAAAATTGTAGAGCTCGTCGAAAGAACAAAAGACTTGTTGATCCAAACCAAGGCTTTTATTAGCAAAAGACAGGAGCTCTTCACAAGTGGCCAACCAGTCCAGAATGATCCGACCTGGCTAGGGACACAACTCTTTAAGGGCTAGACAGTAGGCGTGGCTGAGCGTGGCAAGATGGCTAGAGTCTAGACGTGTAATCTCGACCACTCTGGCCGAACTTTTAAGTTCCCGTTTTTAACCCTTTGTTTTCAAGTTTAAACTTTTTAAATTTCAGTCTATAGTATTAAGGAACTGTTATGGCCATTAATGGTAAAAAGATTAAACTTCAAGTGCAGAAGAAATAGCATTTACGGAGTCTTGAAGATTTAGGGACTAAACAGCTTGCTACAGCCTCAGGTTTAATTTTTTCAGTGCCTAAACCACAAAGATTGGCTGTGGGAGCTGCAAATAAATGACTACTGCTCACCAAGAGAAGGACATCGCTGGAATTACCCGTTCTCAGGAAGAATAGCGTGTGCCCACGAAGTGGATCCCGATTCTGGCAGCCTGCCGATTTTAACGGAGGGAGCACGCAGGAAGACGACTCCATTGTTTGAAACGACTCAGGCAATGTTCCAACCTGAAAAGATCGATCTAATCCGTGAATATTTGAAACAACAGCGAGGTGCGGGGTGAGGGGAGAACAGTGGCGACCCCTTGAGGAAGTCGGGGTGCCATTGCTGGGAGTCCAGACGCGCAGTAGAACCGTTAAATTGCCTGTTGTTGAGATGCAGCAGGAGCTGCAGTTACCTGGTTCTGCCACTACGTTAGAGAAAGCAGGGCTGAGCTTTTCTGAGCAACAGTATAAGCAGTTAAAGGCTGTAATTCAGCCTATAATGCAAGAGCTGGCTCAAATGAATGTTAGTATAAGGTCAGAATTCACTAAAGTTACAGCACGTGAGGAAGCATCTTGTGATGATTTTTTTAAAATTCAGTCTGCTTTTTTGAAATGTAAACAACAATAGAGGAAAATAGACTACTTGGAGAATCAAAGTAGAAGGAAAAATGTGAAAATTGTTGGTTTGCCAGAAGGTTTGGAAGGACAAGATCCTCTTCATTTTTTTAAAGACTGGATTCCACAAGTATTTGGGCAAGTATTTTTCTCTGGAGGCTTGGTATTGGAAAGAGCTCATAGAGCTTTAAGAAGAACACCTCTACCTGGTCAATCACCGAGACCTGTGATAATTCGATGTTTGAATTATTTGGACAGAGAAGCAATACTTCGTCTAGCAGTGCAAAATGCGAGACAACGACAGGCTCCATTATTGATTCAGTTTAGTAGAGTTTTTAATCCATATTTGAGTCAAGAGGTTATTCAGTGTCGGTGTCGATTTAATCCAGTTAAAGAAGTTTTGTGGCGTAAAGGCTATAAGTCTACTTTTCGCTATCCGGCAGTGTTGAAGGTGTTCTATGGAGAATTTCAATCTTGGTTTTTTTGAGAATGATCATGAAGCAATGATTTTTGCTGATTCATTGCCAGATGCAAGAGGAGAAAGATGCAGTCCACCATTGTCTCCTAAACAAAAATCTGGTTGTTCTGGAAATGGAAGAAATGGCAGAAATGGGAATGAAAAGAGTCCAACCTCTCTAGAAATGAGGTCTCCAAGTTTGGAATCTCTTGGATGAACAGAAGAACTTACTTATTCTTATTTTATTTTATATGTCATTATGATATTTTGATGTTATTCTTTGTTTGGCTGGGGAGGGAGAGATTAACCCTACGTTCTATTAGTCATCAGCCACTGGTGGGTGATCCACACCCAAGTTTTGTTTAGGGGTTATTACCTTTTGGTAGTTTTTTGGGGGGATTTTTTTCTCCTTTTTTATTTTTATTTTCATTTTATTTAGTCTTTAATTTGTGGGGTTTTTCTCCTATTGGAGGGCCAATTTACATTGATTTGAGTTTATATATAATGATATTATTAGTTCTTAGTAACATCAGTAGATATGTCAAAGTTGAGGTTTGCTACTTTTAATGTTCGAGGTTTAAAAAGTCCGATTAAGAATAAACACATTTTGGCATATATTGATAAAATGAAAAATGATGTTCCTTTTTTAAAAGAAACACATATGAATGTCAAAGAAAGTATGAAATTGAAGAGGGACTGGGTAGGGCATGTACATTCTTCTTCATTTAATTCCAGGGCTAAAGGTGTAGAAATTCTGATACATAAGAATTTATATTTTGCATTACAATCAATGGAGGAAAAGGCAGGATGTATTCATAAATTAAATTGTCAGATTTTTAGTGAATTTTGGAATTTACTTAATATTTATGCCCCAAATGTAGATGATAAAACATTTATTTCTGATGCATTTTTATATCTGAGTCAGGCTAATGATAATGTTTTAGTTGGTGGTGATTTTAATTGTGTTTTGGAACCTTTATTAGATAAATTTCCGAAGAAAATTAAGAAATCTAAAATGGTAGTTCAGGTTGTTGATAAAAGATCTTAATTTAGTGGATATCTGGGAATGTCTTAATCCGACAGAGAAGGATTTCCCCTTTTCTTCAACTAAACATGAATCGTTTTCAAGGATTGACTTTTTTTAATATTGTCACATTTACAGGGGAAAATACAACAAGCGGAATATAAATGTAGGGTGATTTCAGATCATTCTTTGTTATACTTTACATATGCAACCTCTGAGAAAATTCAGGTGGCCTATCATTGGAGGTTTAATATAATGTTATTAAAAAATACGGAATTTATTGATTTTTTGAAAAAACAAATTCTTTTTTTTTTGAAAGAAAATTCTAACTCTGTTCAAAGTAAGTTTGTATTATGGGACGCTATGAAAGCCTATTTGAGAGAACAAATAATTAGTTATATTTCTAAAATAAAAAAGAATCGATTAAATCAGAGTCTTGAATTAGAGAAACGGATTAGTGAGTTAGAAAGGAAATTTCAGAAAGATGCTACAAAAGATCAGAAAATAGAATTGTCTGGGTTGAAACTGGAATATAATACTCTACAATCATCAATTTGAATGTATGATTAATAGGACTAAACAACAATGTTATGAATGGGGAGATAAAGCACATAAGGTATTGGCATGGCAAATTAAAGAAAGAACACGTTTCGAGGAGTATTAATGCAGTTAGATTGAATTCGCTTATCACACATAAACCTCGAGAGATTAATGATGAATTTTATTCATTTTATGAAAAGTTATATACATCTGATGGAAAACAAGAAAATAGATCGATTGATCTTTTTTATCACAGTTGAATTTACCAATATTAGAGAATGCAGATATACAGGAGTTAGAAGAACCATTTACTGATTCAGAAATTAAAAAGGCTATGCTGGGAATGCCGAACGGTAAATCGCCTGGTGATGATGGATTTTCGGTCGAATTTTATAAAAAAATTTATGATGACTTCTCTACAGTGTTTGGAGATGTTCTACGCCAGGTTGGAGAATATTATGAATTGCCTGAGTCTTGTTCTAGTGCTTTAATTACAGTAATCCCAAAGAAAGATAGACATCCTTTGAAAGTATCCTCATATAGACCGATTTTGTTGTTAAATGTAGATTATAAAATTATAGCTGAAGTTTTAGCGAATAGATTGGCTAAACTTTTACCTAAGTTGATTCATATGGATCAGACAGGTTTCATAAAGAATAGATATGCCTCAGATAATATTTTACGTGTGATTAGTTGGATTTCGACAATCTTCAGACCATCCAGTGGTGATATCTTCAGATGCTGAAAAAGCGTTTGATAGAGTTGAGTGCAAATTTCTGTTCAAAGTATTGGAGAAATTTAAGTTTGGTCCTTTTTCTATTGGTTGGATTAAGGCTTTTTTTTATATAGTAAACCGGTAGCTAGAGTACTGACGAGTGGTTTGATTTTGGAACTGATTAAATTGACCCGATCTACTCGTCGAGGTTGTCCTTTATCACCAGCTTTGTTTGCATTAGTGATCGAACCTTTGACACAGTTGCTAAGACAAAATATACAGATACAAGGTATGAAATTTTTAAATGAGGAATATAACATTAATTTATTTCCCGATATGTATTGGTGTATCTAACAAATCCAGCTCAATCACTTTTACATTTGAAGGAGTGTTTCATGCAATATGGATGTCTTTCAGGATATAAAGTTAATTGGGGGCAAAAAAACGAAATATTACCACTGAGTGAAGGAGATTATTCAGTTTATAAGAATATTCTTAATTTAAAATGGAGGGATCGAATTAAGTATTTGGGTATAATTTTGGATGTTAATTATCAATCTTTATATAAATTAAACTGTGTTCCATTAAAAAAAATAAAAACTGATTTGATTAAATGGAAGGATTTTCCTATTAATTTATTGGGTAGAATTAATACAATTAAGATGAATATTTTTCCACGTATGCAATATTTATTTCAATCTATTCCGTATTTACTTGATAATAATTTTTTTGAGATTTGAATAAAATGGTTATGGAGTTTTTATGGAGAGGTAAATTTTCAAGAATGGCCTTGAATAGATTAACTTGGAAATATGAATTAGGGGGACTATGTTTAGCACATTTTCGAAATTCTTATGAAGCAGCCCAATTTAAATTTATTAGTTCATTGATGGATTTGGAACGGCACCCAAGTTGGGCCAAAATTGAGATGGCAAATATTATGAATTTGAAATACATCAATATTTGTTTAGATGGAATGTAAATTTGTTACAGCAACATAATGTGCCTATATTAAAACATTTCATGAAGTTATGGACAAAGAAAAAGAAAATGATAGGTTCTAGGGGTGAATTATTGGCCTTGACTCCATTGTATAATAATCAACTTATCTCTTTCTCAATACATAATCGAAATTTATTACATTAGAGATTTAAAGGTGTGGAAAATTTGGGAGATTGTTTTAAAGAAGGTAATTTTTTAATCTTTTGATCAGATGAGGGTCAGTTATGGTATTGATAAGAAATCTTTGTTTCTTTATTATCAAATTCGATCTTTGGTAGAGTTATGATTTTACCTGTAATGACTAAACTTGAGACTTTTCTTATGAAGATACCAGAGAAGGGTTATATTTCATTTTTGTATTAAATATTACAGGATGGTATGGATAAAAAGGGTTGGGATAAATCCAAAGATAAATGGGAAGTGGATATCGGTTTTATTTTTTCCGAGGATGATTGGTTAAATATTTGTTATGATAGTGTAACGAGACTGATAAATGCAGGCTATGCAACGATTAATTATAATTTTACATCAATTATACTTAACACCTGAAAAACTACAACAGTATGGTTTTCATGAATCAGATTTGTGTTTTAGATGTGAAAACTCTGTTGGAACTTTTTTTTCATGTGGTTTGGTCATGTATACATATACAATCTTTTTGGAGGAAAGTTCAATTGTTTCTGGAATACCTGGATACCTTTAGATCCGACAGTATTTTTATTGGGTAGTTTGCAACTTCTGAAAGGTTTGGGATAAGATAAGTTTCAACTTGCTTTTGTATATTTAGCTTTATCTGTAGCGAAAAAAATATATTGCTAGTACGTTGAAAGATACGAATATGATTGATATTAATAGATGGCATAATGAGATGAAATATTGTTTAATAATGGAAAAAATTACATATGTTTCGCGTGATAATTAGAGTTTCTTTATTAATAAGTGGTTGTTATATTCAGAATATTTCCATTTTGATTTACATTGATTAGATTTTAATATGTATGCTTAATTTTTCCTTAATTGATTTTTCTTCTCTTTATGGCTCTCCTTAGGAGAGTTGGCTAAAGGGGGAGGTCTTTTTTCTTCTTTCTTTTCTTTCTTTTATATATATAATATATAACGTTCATGTTTATGGTTTATTGTTATATATGTGACTTATTATCTGCACTTTGAACGAATAAATAAAGTTTTAAAAAAAATGAAGGCTGGAACATATTAATGAAACCTTCCACATTATTTGGCCTTGTTTTGGGATGGATAACGGAAAAAAGGTGGAGGAAACTTCCATTCAGCAAATACCACAAATTGGGTGCGGCCCAATTTCACAAAGGAAACTCCTGACAAAGGCATTGGCGGGACAGGAGACCAAGTGCTCAGTATTCGGAAAGATCATCGGGGTTTCCCCAGTTTGGAATGGGGTCGAAACAATAGGCGGCCAGTCAATGGAACCTGCAGATACGGTGCAGAGCGGAGTGGACAGCGTCGGCCTGCAGAGTTTAAAATGTCCCTCGCACCAGCTCCTCAAGGATTCGTGGATGGAGGCAAGTGAAATTGTGCGAGCGGCTGCGGGTCACTAAAAGCATCTGAAGCAGACGGGGAGACACTGTGAACTAAACAAGAGGTGGGATTTCTTTTATAACAGTTAATAGATATATTTCAATTAGGGGCAACAGGACGAGGCGTGGTGCATGAGACTCATTGAGAAGTGTCGTGATTGTGGAGCCGTGATCCGTATAACCAACAGATTGGTCAGAATTGTAACAGGGCGCTTTGTTCGGGACATAGAATCTCCCACCAACAAGGGTACAGCGTCAGTACCACATTGCCCTGGTAACCGGCCATTTCGACCCAAGAGTCCGTGCCGACAACGCTATGTTGCCAACGGTGCGAGGAACCCACGCAGACAAGGGGAGATCATTCGAATGCTTACAGGCAGCCCGAGATTCGAATCCTGGTCCCGATCATTCGCGCTGTGTAAAGTCGTTCCTCTGGTCACCCTTTTTGGAATTTATGGGATTGGAAATATGATAACATTTTTTTAATTGTAATTTGAAACATCACACAGCGTATGTAAGTAATTAACTGATATATGGTTTATGTGCTCCGCTTGTGAGGTATCATGTGGGTGGGGGTTGGGAGAGGGAGGATAGTTCTGTTTATTTTAGTTTGTCTTGTTATTTGTTTTTAATATGTATTTAAAATAATAAATAAAATTTCCCCAAAAAATCAAGTCATGTCGCTAAGTGCTTCACCAATCAAGCCGCCCTTGTTTATCACTCCTGTTTCCTTCATGAATGGTTCTGAATTATATTTATTTATCCTTTGAAATCCATGTTTCTGTTTTCAGTGACGACAAACAAGCTCATCGACACCGCGTTCCCGTTTTCCGGGACTGGTTATTCACCCAAGCTGCAGCTGCATTGAACTGGTAATCGTACTGTCACTTCCCCAGGGGCGCAGACGGGAGTAGATATTATGAAAGGTTGGAAATGGCCGGAATCCAAATGGTTAACCCCGATTTTCGAAATCTTGAACCGAACCAGCTTTCTTATTTATGCCGCTGAAGGCAGCCACACAATCAACATGTTCACAATTTCCTTCGAAGAATTTTACAAACATGACTACTGATATATTCATAATTACTATAAATGCTTTCACTTGACGGGCCAAATCAGTTACACTGTGGCACTCGGATTAAACATAACTCTCTCAAATTGTTTGCTCAGTGTGTGGTTTCTGGCGTGACGGACTCCTGGTCTCAGCGGACTTTGCTTCTCTTGTAAAAGAGTGGTTTAAACACACTGGTGTCTGCAACGGGGGTCTCGGTTCTCAGTTGCCCTTGTCCTTGTCCACATATTGCCTGCACATCCCGCACAGATGCTACCTCTCGGGTTGAGACTTTATTTCCCGATGTTTGAGTTTCTTCTGCAGTTTTGTGCATTGTTTAATTTTCTTAATTTAGACTGCATTTTAATCTGTTTGGGTCCTCTTCATTTTTACAATCCCATCCGTAAAATCGGTGTCCATATTAACATCGTTCCTGCATTTACGTTGATGCAGTTTCCATGGCATTATTGACAATTTTCATTCTCTTCTCGGGGCCCCTCTATACGATGAAATATTCACAACGAAGACAATCTTTACTGCTCAATTTCCGGCCAACAGAGCGATGTAGGGCGGTCCGGTCCGCGCACCGCCTTTAGAGTGCCAGCGATCAGGGGACATGGATTCGAATCCCGCGTTGCCTGTACGTTTTCCCCGTGTCCGAACGTGTTTTTCCCGGGGGCTCCGGTTTGTTTCCACTGTTCAAAACGGACCGCGGATATAGGTTAATTGCACGTAAGGTGGGCGGCACAGACTGGAGGGTAGAATGGGCTGTTACAGTAAGTATGTCTAAATTTGTAAAATAATCCATATAAACGCCCCTGAAATTCGAAGAACCTGAGTTCTCACCTCCAAACTCATTTTGCGACCTGTATGCAGTTTCGTGTATTTTTGTTTCCATTTGGTGAATAGTTATTCCCAAAGAAACAGACGCTGTCAGAGCGCATTTCAGTCTCACCATTCATATTCCCCCACCCCCCCAGCACTTTCCGTTCAAGCCATTGATCTGGTAGTGGACTCACGTGATGGAGTAGTGGCTTGCAGGGGAAAAAGCAGCCCTCTCCAGAAAAGAAAAAAAGTTAAGAAGAGACAAAGTTCAATAAATACAAAATGTAATAAATAAAAGATAAAGTTGTTGAGTAGAGAAAGAAAATGGCACCTAAGATCTAAAAAGTAAAATCAAAGGAAGAAAGCGAAGAAAAGTCAGCAGAAAAGAAAGGAGAAGGCCTTACCTGCACAAAGAAACAGGGAGCCTTAATGGAGAAGAGCGTCCGATCTCAAAGGTTGGTGACGGCCCAGCAGAGTCTCGACCCGCCCAACTGCTTGACAGCAAAAATGGTTGTCTGAGCCAAATAAAAGTGCAAAACTGCGCATGAGCGAAGAGTCGCCTATGCGCAGTGCGCAATATAAGAAGAAGGAAACCACCGATGGGAGGGGGCTGAGCAGAGGAGAGGGCAACCACGGTGCGAACAGCTGAGGGATGACAGACTCCACGGCTCTCATCTGGAGGATGAGGAAAGCGGCAGGAGAGTGAGTGAAATACCAGGTGAGAAAGAAAGTTGAGAGCATGAAAGGAAAGGAGAGCAGCAGCAGAATGCTCCAATTTGGAATTTACTCAATATTTATGCACCTCATGAGGAGGATCAAAAGTTTATGCAGGATATTTTTTGAAGATTGTAGATACACAAGAAAATATATTCATAGGAGGAGATTTTAACTCTTATTTGGATCCAATGTTTGATAAATGTGGACAAAAGACTAGCAAAAATAATAAAGTGGCCAACGTTATGATTCAACCAATGCAGGAAATGAAATTTATGGATATTTGGAGGAGACAGCATCCAATAGGAATACATATATTATTCATGTAGGCATAAAACATACTCTAGGATTGATATGTTTTTGTTGTCGGCCCATATTCAAGGGAGAGTTAGGAAAACTGAATATAAAGCTAGATTACTATCTGATCATTCACCCCTGTTATTAGCAACAGAACTGGAGGACATCCCACCAAGAACACATAGATGGAGGTTAAACTCCATGCTAATTAAAAGACAGGAATTTAGAGAGATTAATGAATGCCAAATTAAAACATATTTTGAAATAAATACAGAATCAGTGAAAGACAAATTCATGTTCTGGGACGCAATGAAATTCTTTATTAGAGGGCAGATAATACATTATGTTACTCAGCTGCAAAAGGACTTCAATCGGGAAATAGAGCAGTTGGAGACGGAGATAGTAACTACAGAAAGGATCTAGTAAAAAAGGATGATATAACGAAAGGGAGAGAATTGGCGGGCAATAAAATAAAGTACAAAACATTACAAATGAATAAGGTAGAGAAGAAGATAATGAAAATAAAGCAAATGTATTACGAACTGGGAGAAAGATCACATAAAATATTAGCCTGGCAACTTTAAATTGAACTAACTAAAAGAACTGTATTGGCATCAAGGAAAAAGGACATAAAATACATATAAGCTAATAGAGATTAATGATAACTTTAAGGAATTTTATGAACAATTGTATCAAACTGAGAACGAAGACGAAAATGAGAAAATAGAAGAGTTTTTAGCTAAAATTGAACTGCCGAAATAGCAAGAAGAGAAACAAAAGAATCTGATAAAACCATTTGAAATAGAACTACAGAATATATTAAAAAAGGTGCTGAACAATAAAACACCTGGAGAGGATGGATTCACAATAGGATTTTATAAAACATTTAAAGAGTTATTAATTCCTCCTCTCCTGGAAGAAATGAACCAGATGGAAGAAATACAAAACTTGCCAGTTTCATGTAAGACAGCAATAATTAGAGTAATACCAAAGACCGGAAGGATCAATTAACACCAGCATCATATAGACCGATATCTCTACTTAATTCAGATTAAAAGATAATAGCAAAATTATTAGCAAAGAGATTGGCCGATGATGTACAAAAAATATTAAAACAAGCTCAAACTAGATTTATGAAGAAAAGACAAACAACGAATAATGTCTGTAAACTTATTAAACTAATTAATGCATTTCAAGAAATCAAAAAGCCATCAGAGGCTGTTGCATTAGATACTGAAAAGCTTTTGACAGAGCAGAGTTGAATTATTTATTTAAAGTATAACAGAGGTTCAATCTACCAGAAAAATATATTATTTGTTTAAAGCACTGGTGAAATTAACAGTTAATTGATATGTATTAAACCAATTAAATTAAGTAGGTCAACTAGACAGGGATGTCCATTATCCCCCTTACTTTTCTCCTTAGCAATAGAACAATTGGCAGAACAGAAAATAAAAGAAAAGGGATTAAAATAAAGGAGAAGGAGTATAAAATCAGTTTATTTGCAGGTGACATCATAGTATACATAACAACCCGAAATATCAATAAAAGAATTACGTAAGAAATTGAACGAGTATGGAGAAATATCGGGGGAAAGGATCAACGCAAATCAGAGTGAAGTGATGCCAATGAGTAATACGAATTATAGAGAATTTAAAAAAAGAATCACCATTTAAATGGAAAACACAAGCAATCCGATACCTAGGTATGAGGGTAGATAATACCTTAAGCCATCTGTACAAATTAAATTAGAAGCCACAAATAAAGAAATTGCTGGAAGACTTTGAACATTGGAAAGAATGACCGCTAATGTTGATAGGGCGGGTAAACTGCATTAAAATGAATATCGTAGGAAGGATTTTATTGTAATCGTTAACAATTCCCTTAATGGAGAAATTATTTAATGAACTAAAGAGAATTATTTGGAAATTCTTCTGGAAAGGGAGGAAACGAGGATAGCATTGGATAAATTAACAGTGAGGTGTAACAAAATTGGTTTGCAGTAACCAAACTTTAAAACTTATAATAGAGCAGCACAATTCATGTATTTATCAGAATTTTACCAGGCTGGACTAAGAGAGAGCTAGATAAAAGAGGAGAGAATGTACCAGAACATATTCTTTATATGTAGAACGAGTATGGAGAAATATCGGGGTACAAGATCAATGAAAATAAAAGGGAAGTGATGCCATTGGGTAACGCAGATTATCCAGAATTTAAAAAAAGAATCACTATGAATTGGCAAACCAAAGCAATCTGTTACCTAGATATAAGGTTAGATAATAACTTAAGCCACCTGTACAAATTAAATTATCAGGCACTAATAAAGAAATTACATGAAGACTTAGAATATTGTAATGAATTACTGCTTACGTTGATAGGGTGGATAAATTGCATTGAAATGAATATCTTCTCAAGGATAAAATACTTATTTCAATCGTTATCAATTTCCTTAACACAGAAATTCTTTACTTAACTAAAGATAATAGTAAGTAAATTCATGTGGAAGGGGGGACTGAGGATAACATTAGATAAATTAACAGAGAGGTATAACTAAGATGGTTTGCAGTTAACAACCTGTAAAAAAATTATAGAGCAGCACAATTAAGGTATTTATCAGATTTGTACCAGACAAGGGAAAAACAAGACTGAAGTCATATAGAACTAGATAAAAGATGGAGAACGTACCCGAAAATAATTTATAAGTGGGATGAAAAGCTGGTACGATATAAAAGCTCACCAGTATTGCATCATTTATTCAATATATGGAAGAAGATCCACTTAGAAAGGAAACATAAACAAATTATCAATTATCAAAATTAATATTGATGCAAAATCCGCTAATCCATTTTACTATAGATAACCTTTCCTTTAGAGAATGTGAGAGAAAAGGAATCAAAATATTAGAAAATTTGTTTTTTGGGGGAAATAATTTATCAACATTTATACAGTTGAAGTTCAAATATGGAATAACTCATGGTAAAATATTTGCATATCATCAATTCAAAGCTTATTTAAAGGATAAATAGGGCAACAGACTGAGATTACCAGAAGAAAGCAGCTTTGAATATGTGATTTCAGGCACAATGATAATAAAGGATTTTTAACGAATATGTACATTAAGCTGCAATATAAGAAAAATGATGAAATAAGCTATAAACCCAAACAAAAGTTGGAAAAGGATTTCAACATAAAGATTAAAAAATGAAACATGGGAAATGTTATATTCTGGAACTATAAAGAGTATAATAAACACAAGGTTACGCATGATACAGTATAATTGGTTTCACAGGTTATATAGCACATTCCAAATGTTAAGGAAATGGAATCCAACAAAATCAGATAGATGTTTTCGCTGTAAGAAGGAAATGGGAACAACAGTACATGCAATTTGAAAGTGAAAATGTTTTGGAAAGATCGAAATCAGATATTAAATAAAATCATAAAAAATAACATACCAAAGAATCGAGAAATCTTTCTTCTAAGTTATATATGACTATATCGTACATTAATTAATTTTGTAACACTATCCAGGCACATATCTGACCACGCGTCCACTGAGATAGGAATAGATAGGTTTTTTCACATTTATCCTTTATTATACATACATATATATAAATATATATATATACCTTGTTATATTTTCCTGAAATAACAGGTAGATTTATGAAATAAATCCCTTTTTACCCTTATCAACAATTAATCTCTCAAATTTCGTATGACCAGGTAATATTAACTCTCCACCCTAGCTTTCCAATACAGATCTCGTACTAAATAATAAGCAAATAAAGTGTTTTTCATATACCAAATTTATCTCTTAGACTATTAAATGAAAGAAACAAATCTATTTTAAAGCAATCCGCCACTAATATTATTCCTTTTCCTTCCCAATCATTCAAATAAGGATTATTCAAAGAAAATAAAATGGTCTGATTCTGATATAATGGTGCCTTAACTAAACTTTTACCATTCGATCCTATCAGATGATTCCATTTCCACCAAACCCCAATCAAATGTTTCAATACTGGCAGTATATACTGCTGTAAGAACGATGGATTACATTTATATATAAAATAATGTACAGTTCTTTCCTCTATTTGATCCATCGCCACCTTCTCCCAGAGCAGAAGCTGATCAATATCAAATAGTCATAAATGCCGTCTTTAACAAGAGCTTAGGGCACAATCGTCTGGTCTCTGTTCGAAGCATTTGCTGCAGCTCGAGTGAAGACCCAATCCTCCATTTGCTCTACACCCATGACTTTGTGTCCAGGCGCAATTCAAATGCAAGCTGCAAATTTGCCGACGACGCCACGGTTGCCTGCAGGATCACAAACAGCGATGAGGAAGTCAATTAGAGGGAAATAGGTAAGCTGGGTGACTATAGTGAAAACACAAAGAGTTGCTGGAGGACCCTGCTGGTCTCGCAGCGTCCATAGGAGGTTCGAAATATATATATATTCTCAATGTTTCTTGAGCCCTTCTTTCAGTATTTATGTGTTTTACAGCAGGCTCCATGAACCACGTCCCACTCATGCTCTTATTTCGGATGTGCTTGTGATTTCATGAAGGCTGGAACACAATGATACAATGTTCCACATTATTTGGTCTTGTTTGTGATGGGGAACGAGAGGTAAGTGGAGACAAACTGCAGTCAGCAAAAATGAGTCAATTCCACAAATTGGGTGCGGCCCACATTTCACCAAGGAAACTCCTGACAAAGGCCGTGGCAGGACAGGAAATAAACTGCTCGGATTCGGAATAAGCATCGGGGTTTCCCCAGTTGCGGAGGGGGTTATTACAGCAGGCGGCCAGTCAAAGTCACCTGCAGATACGGTGCAGAGCAGGGTGGACAGCGCCCATCCGCAGAGTTCAAAATGTCCCTCGCAGTAGCTCCTCGAGGATTCGTGGATGGAAGCATGTGAAAGTGTCGGAGCAGCGACGAGGAAATATCACCGAAAGCATCTGAAGCAGACGGGCAGTCACTGTTAAATAACACAGAGCTGGTATTTATTACATAACAGGTGAATAGATATATGAGAAGTTAGGGAAAGATGACGAAGCATGAACGTCGTGAGACTTAATGAGAATTGATGGGAGTGTGGAGCTGTGGCCCGATTACCCACGGATTGGTCTGAATTGTTACATGGATCAGTGGTGCAGACATGGGATTTCCCACCACAAGGGCAGAGCGTCAGAAACACATTGCACCGGTAACGGGCCATTTCGGCCCACGAGTCCGTGCTGCCCAATTAACCAATGCCCCCGTTATGTTGCGAACGGTGGGAGGAATTCGGAAACCCCGGGGTAAACCCACACAGACATGGGGAGATGTACAAATACTTGCAGACAACGTGAAATTCTAACCCTGGTTCCGTTCATTCGCGCTGTATAAAGTCATTGCTATGATCACCCTATTTGCAATTTGTGGGTTTAGAAATATTTTTACTTTTTTTATTGCAATTTGAAACACCACACAGTGTTTGTAATTAATTAACTGATATATGATTTTTTTTTGCTCCCCCTGTGGGAAAGGGAAGGTAATTCTGTTTAGTTTGTCTTGTTAATTGTTTTTATAGGTATTTTAAATTATAAATAGTGTTTCCGAAAAAAATCAAGTCCTGTCGCTAAATGCTACACTAACCCAGCCGCCTTTTTATCACTCCTGTTTCCTGCATAAATGCTTTTGGATTATATTTTTTTAATCCATTTGGACTCCATGTTTCTGTTTTCAGTGAGGACCAACTTGCTGATCAACTCCGCGTCCCCGTTTTCTGGGCTGGTTATTCACCGAAGCAGCAGCTGCTTCGAACTGGTGACCGTGCTGTCATTTTCCCAGTGGCCCAGTCCGGAGTAGATATTATGAAAGGTTAGAAATGGCCGGAATCCAAAAGGATCCAGCACAGCACAGAATGACCCGATTGTTGAAACCTTGAACCGAACCAGCTTTCTTATTTGTGCGGCTCAACGTAGCTACACAAGCAACATTTTCATAATTCCTTTCGAATAATTTTACAAACATGATTATTGATCCATTCATAATTATTATTCTTGCTCTCTGGTGACGGGCCAAATCAGTTATACGTGGCACTCTGATTAAAATTAACTTTCTCAAAGTGTTTGCTCATTGTGTTGTTTCTGGCGTGACGGACTCCTGGTCTTATTGGACAGTGGGCAAAACGCCTCAGCGGTACAGCCGATCGCTGCTTCACAAGGATCATGGACTAGCCAGCCATTGACTACATCGCCAGGATTTACTACCTGGTATTTTCTGCGGTTGGAATCCCTGGTAACACACTGGTGTTGGCTACGAGTGGTTCGGATCTCAGTTGTTCTTATCCACATCTCGCCTCGAAATCCCGTATGGATGCTGCCTCGTGGGTTGAGTCATTATTTCCCGATGGTTGAGTTTCTTCTGCACTTTTGCGCATTGTTTAATTTCTCTTAATTTTTTTACTGTATTTAAATCACTTTTGGGGTCCTGTTCATTTTTTCAATCCATTCCGTAAAATCGATGTCCATATTAATTTCTTTCCCGCATTTAATTTGATGCAGTTTCCCCTCACATTATTGACAAATATTTTTCCCTTCTCGGGGTCCCTCGATATGATGAAATATTTATCACCAAGACAATCTTTATTGCCGAATTACCGCCTAACTGAGCGATGTAGGGCGGCCCTGTCCACGCATCGCCTTTACAGCGCCAGCGATCAGGGGACACCAGTTCGAATTCCGGTTGCCTAACTGTTATCCCCGTGTCTGGGCGGATATTTCCCAGGGGCTCCGATTTTTTTCCACTGTTCAAAACGGACCGAGGATGTAAGTTAATTGCCCGTAAGTTGGGCGGCGCCGACTGGAGGGCAAAATGGGCTATAACAGCACGTATATCTAATTTTTTAGAATAACCCGTTTCAACGCCCCTGAAATTCGAAGAAGAGTCTGTCTTCTCATCTGTAAACTTGCTCTGCGACCTGTATGCAGTTTCGGGTATTTTTGTTTCCATTTGGTAAATATGTTGTTCGAAAAGAAACAGAAGCTGTCTGAGCGCATTTTAGTCTCACCATTCATGCCCGCCCCAGCATTTTCCGTTCTAGCCACTGATCTGGTCGAAGCCTCGCGTTCTAGAGTAGTAGCCGGTCGGGGAAAAACCAGTCCTCTCCAGAAAAAAAAGTAAAGAAAAGACAAAGTTCAATAAATATAAAATATAAGAAATAAGAGATAAAGTTGTTGAGAAGAGAAAGAAAATGGCACCTAAGAAGGAAAAAGTAAAAACAACCTGAAAAATAGAAAAGTCACCGGAAAATAAAGAATGAAGAAACAGGGAACCGTGGTGGCGAAGAGAGGTTGATGACGGCCCCGCGGAGTCGCGACCTCCCGACCAATGGACCGCAAAAATGGCTCGAGTCAAATAAAAGTGCACAACTGCTCATGCGCAAGGTGTCACCCATGCGCAGCGCGCAATCTAAGAAGAAGGAAATCACCGACGTGAGGGGGTCTCAGCCAAGGAGAGGGCAACAACGGCGCGACCAGCTGAGGGATGCCCGACACCAGGGCTCTCAGCTGGAGGAGGAAAAAAGCGGCAAGGGAGGAAGGGAAGTCACAGGTGAGAAAGAAATTCGACGGGGTTATAAGAAAAAATAGTAGAATCAGGAGGTTCTGCAGATGAGCAACTCAGAAGAAAAGGACCAACAGCAAGAGGCCAAGTAAGAAGAGGTCCGACAAAGTGAGTCAAGCTATTCATCAAAAAAATCAGAAGAGGCACAGATACAAAGAAGAGAAGAAGAAGACACAAAAACAGGTACAGACACAAACACAGGTACAGATACAAAAGAAGAGTAAGAAGACGACCAAGATCTTCACAGAGAGATAGAGTGTAAAACAGTTGGACAGAATACATATACAGCTTCTTTTGACGAACAAATGAGAGCACTAAAAGAATGGTTGTCATTAGCATTTAGTGTAATGAAAATAAAAATAAAAAGAACAGACGATAAAATGCAAAGATTAGAGCTAGACATCACAGAAATAGGGAAAAGTGTATAAAATGTGGAAGAACGAGAAACGGCTGTAGAAATGGAAGTCAACGACTTATGAGGAAATTTGAAGAAAGTGATCAAAAATTAAAGAGGCACAAAGTTGCTAGCTCAGAAAATTGATATGTTGGAAAATTATAGTAAGCTAAACAACATAAAAATAGTGGGCAAAAAGGAAGATTAAGAAGGCACAGACATGAAGTAATTTATATGAGAATCGATCCAGAAGGTCCTTGGAGTAAGAGAAATGCAGGAAGAAATGGAAATAGAAAGGGCACACAAAACACTAGCTCCAAAACCACAGTCAAAACAAATACCAAGATCCATTTTAGTAAAATATTTGAGATATATGACAAGAGGAAATATACTGGAGCAGGCAAGGAACAAAATTAGAGAAGACAATAAACCACTGGAATAGAAGGGTCAACAAATATTTTTTTTTTACCCGGACATAAGTTTTGAACTCTTAAAGAAGAAGAAGGTGTTTAATACAGCAAAATCGATCCAATGGAAAAAAAGTTATAAATTTATGTTAAGATACCCAGCTGTGCTTAAAATATTTATACTCGGGGAGCAAAACAGACTGTTCTCAGATCTGCAGGAAGCACAAGATTTTGCAGAACGCTTGCAGGACTGGAGAGTGAAGGGATGTAACTGGAATAGAACGTCGGTATTTAAAGACTTAAAGAAGGGAAAGAGAAGGGAAGAAAGTAAGTAAAGAGGAAAAAATGTATAACTTTGTTTTATGTGTTTAAAAAGAGTTTCAGGGGGTTTCAGAGGAGAGAATAAATGTCATTGCAAAATCAGTTGATGCTTGTGAGCAGGTTCACAATTCAAATGGAAAGCGTAGTTATGGTTGCCTATCAAGCAATAAGGGGCAACTCAGAGAGGGGGGATATTTGGGATTAAGGGAATATTGGACGTGGGAGTTGTTGGAATATTTTATGTTTAAAATGTGTTGTCATATATTCAGTTTAAAAAGGGAAAAGTGAGAGATGAACATGGGGAAAAGGGAAATGGTAGTCGTGAGGAAGCGGAAATGAGGTGTAAACAGGATATGAGATGACCACGTTGAACTATATGAATATATACATTAGTGGAATACATAACCAAATTTACTAAAAAGGAAAAGAAAATGAGATATAGCATTTGTACAGAAATGCATGTAACTGAAGTGGAACATAATAAATTAAAGAGAAACTGCGTAGGACACGTAGCAGCAGCATCATATATTTCAAAAGCAAGAGGTGTAGATATATTAATTAATAAAAACGTACCAATCAAAATAGAGGAGGAAATAATAGATCCAGCAGGGAGGTATGTAAAGATAATGTGTCGAATATATTCATAGTTTTGAATTTTTCTCAATATATATGCGCCTAATGAGGAGGATCAAAAGTTTAGGCAAGTTGGCTTTGATGATTGTGGATACACAAGGAAATATATTCATAGGAAGGGATTTTAGCATTAATTTTGATCCAATGTTGAATAAAACTGGACAAAAGATTAGCAAAATGAATAAAGCAGCCAGATGTATGGTTAGATCAATGCAGAATATGAAACTTATGGATATGTGGAGGCGGTAGCAGCTTAGAGAGAAGGACTACTAATATTATTTAAGTAGGCATAAAACATACTCTAGGATTGATATATATTTGTTGTCGACGCAAGTTCAAGGGAGAATTAGGATAACTGAATATAAAGCTAGATTACTATGTGATCATTCACCCTTGTTATTAGCAGTAGAATTGTAGGATATCCCAGCAAGAACATATAGATGGAGGTTAAACTCCATGCTACTTAAAAGGCAATAATTTAGAGAATTCATTGAACGCCAAATTAAAACATATTTTGAAATAAATACAGAATCAGTGAAATACAAATTTAATTATGGGATGAAATAAAAAACTTATAGAGGGCAGATAATAAGTTATGTAACTAAGATGAAAAGGGACTACAATTTGGAAATAGAGAATGAGGGGAAAGATAATAAAGTAGAAGAGTTTTTAGTTAGATTTAAACTGCCGAAATTGCAAGAAGAGGAACAAAACAAACTGAAAAAAAACACAATTTGAATAGAGGAAGTACAGGATATATTTTTAAAAAGATGCCAAACAATAAAATGCCTGGAGAGGATCGATTCCCAATAGAATTCTATAAAACATTTAAAGAGTTATTAATTCCTCCTCTCCTTGAAGTAATGAACCAGTTAGAAGAAACAGAAAACTTGCCAGATTCATGTAAGGCAGCAATAATTACAGTAATACCAAAGTCGGGGAAGGATCCACTAACATCGGCATCAAATAGACCAATATCTTAACTTCATTCAGATTACAAGGTAATAGCGAAATTATTAGCATCAGATTGGCCGATTATGTACCAAAAATAGTAAAACAAGATCAAACTGTATTTATTAAGAAAATGCGAACAGCAGATAATGTCTGTAAATTTATTAATATAATTCATGCAGTTCAAGGAAACATGAAGTAAACAGCGGTTGTTGCTTAAGATGCAGAAAAAAGCCTTTGACACAGCAGAATGGAATTATTTATTTAAAGTATTACAGAGGTTCATCTACCAGAAAAAAAATATATTAATTGGATTAAAGCATTATATAATGGAATATTGTCGAAGGTAACAGTAAATGGATATGTATCAATCCAATTTAAATTAAGTAGGTCAACTAGACAGGGATGTCCATTGCCCCCTTCACTGATCACTTCAGCAATATAACCATTGGCAGAACTGCTAAGAACAGAAAATAAAAGAAAAGGGATTAAAATAAAGGAGAATGCGTATAAAATCAGTTTATTTGTAGATGCCATCATAGTATACTTAACAGAATCAAAAATATAAATAATAGAATTACATAATAAATTGAAGGAGTATGGAGAAATATCAACGCAAATAAAAGTGAAGTGATGCCAATGAGTAATTCGGATTATATAGAATTTTTTAAAAAATCACACTTTAAATGGCAATCACAAGCAATCCGATACCTAGTTAGTAGGTTAGTTAATAACCTAAGCCACCTGTACACTTTAAATTATCAGCCACTAATAAAGAAATTGCTGGAAGACTTAGAACATTGAAATGAATTACTGCTAACGTTGATAGGGAGGTTAGATTGCATTACAATGAACGTCTTACGAAGGATACAATACTTATTTCAATCGTTACCAATTTTCTTAACGGAGAAATTCTTTAATGAACTAAAGAGAATAATTTGGAAATTCTTCTGCAAAGCGGGGAAACGGATGAAAGCTTTGGATAAATTAACAGAGAGTTACAACTAAGGTGGTTTGCAGTTACGAAACTTTAAAATTTATTATAGAGCAGCGCAATTAAGGTACTTATCAGATTTATAACAGACTGGACAAAGATAGAACTAGATCAAATTGGGGAGAAGGATCCGGTGCATATACTTTATGTGGGATGAAAATCTGGTACAATATAAAAGCTCACCAGTTTTGCATCATTTACTCAATGTATGGAAGAAGATCCACTTAGAAAGGAAAAAAAAAACAATTATCAAAATTAATATTGACGCAAAATCCACTAATCCCTTTTCCGATCGGTAAGCTTTCCTTGAGAGAATGGGAGAGAAAAGTAATCAAAAGAATAGAAAATTGTTTTTTGGCAAATAATTTATTAACATTTGAACAGTTGAAGTACAAATATGGAATAACTCATGGTACAATGTCTGCATAGCATCAATTCAAAGCTTATTTGAAGGATAAATTGGGCAACAGACTTAGATTACCAAAAGTAAGCAGCTTTGAATATGTGATTTCAGACACAATGATAATTAAATGATTTATAACGAACATGTACATTAAGCTGCAAAATAAGGAAAATGATGAAATAAACTATAAACCCAAACAAAAGTGGGAAAAGGATTTCAACATAAAGATTAAAAAAATGAAACATGGGAACATTTATATTCTGGAACTATGAAGAGTATAAAAAAACACAAGGTTACGCATGATACAGTATAATTGGTTACACAGGTTATATAGCACGCCCAAAAAGTTAAGAAAATGGGATCCAACATTATTAGATAGATGTTGTCGCTGTAAGAAGGAAATGCGAACAACAGTACATGCAATTTGGGCATGTGAGAAAGTGAAAATATTTTGGGAAAATCAAAATTAGATATTAAATAAAATTACAAAACATAGCATACCAAAATATCCACAGATTTTTATTCAAAGTAATATAAGTATTAATGAATTAGGTCTCAAATGGGATAAAACGCAAAAAAGATTTATTACGATAGCCTTAGCAGTAGCAAAAAAAATGCATAATGTTAACTTGGAAAATGGAAGAGAACCTGAAATTACAGCAATGGTACATGGAAATAAATAAATGTATTCCATTGGAAAAAATAACATATAATTTTTAAAAAGTCACATTATTTGAACAAATTTGTGAACCATACATAGAATATAACAGAGAGGGCTTGTCTCGGACCTCCAACCCCGAAAATGATACGAAGACAAAACGACTTGATCCAGTGTGTAAAAGTAGATGACAAATTTTTCGTGTTTATTTTTCATTGTGGGATAACATTGTTTAATGGTTTTATTGTGTTGTATATGTTGATTATTTATTGGTTTTGGAGGGGGTAGGAAGGGGAAAGTGAAGCAAAGTGACGAAGGTAGAACATGCCCCTGTGTATATTTAGTGATAAACTTTTATGTATATTATGTTTGATGTGGTTCACACTGGGAAAAAAAAATACTTAAATAAAGCCACTGGTCTGGTCTCGGTGACTGAGCTGATCCGCCCTTCATCGACCAAGTGCTCAGAGTCACCGATCTAAACCGCTCTCAGATCACACTCTGGTCCGCTGTTTTAATCCATCTGGCGTTAGGGGAAAGTGAGAGGGGGAGGCAGAGGGGAAGAATGAGTGAGAGAGAAAGAGCCCGGTTCAGCTGAGTTCCCACTCTCTGATCCTCAGCCATCCTCGCCCGACAAGGGGGGGTTGGAGAAATGACAATGTTTTCGACACAAATATAAATTGAAAAGTATCAGGCTTGGAGCCTTTGAACTGACCTTTTTGTGTCTTTACTGTTAATTTACTTGCGATTTTGATTCTGTGGCAGAGGAGTTGTGGTCTGTCACGCTGCCTCACTCGGTTCCTCCTCCAGCAGGTGGTCGGAGAAATGACAACGTTTTCGGGCACAAATTAAAATTGAAAAGGATCCGTCTTGGAGCGGTTGAACTGACTTTATTTGTGTCTTTATAGTTAATTTACTTGCGATTTTGATTCTGTGTCGGAGCAATTGTGGTCTGTCACGGTGCATCACTCGCAACCTCGCCTGAATGGCGATGGCTGATTTAATGTATGTCGTCATCGGGGTGTTGCTGGAGCAGTTGAATAACATCTACATTTATGCCAATAAGAGGGGGATAGATCAGTTATGTGACTGTAGTGTAAACACACAGAGTTGCTAGAGGACCAGGCTGGTCTCGCAGCGTCCATAGGAGGTTCAATGTATATTCCCAATCTTTCCTGAGCCCTTCCTCCAGCATTTATGTGTTTTGCAGCAGGTTCGATGAACCATGTCCCACTCATGGTCTTACTTCGGATATGCTTGTGATTTCATGAAGACTGGAACACATTGATACAATCTTCCACATTATTTGGCCTCGTTTGAAATGGGGAACGGAAGGTAAGTGGAGACAAATTGCAGTCAAGAAAAATGATTCAATTCCCTAAATTGGGTGCGGCTCACATTTCACCAAGGAAACTCCTGACAAAGGGATTGCGGGACAGGAGACAAAGTGCTCAGTGTTCGGAATGAGCATCGGGGTTTCCCCAGTTTGGTTGGGGGTCATTATAGCAGGCTGTCTGTCAAAGGCACCTGCAGAAACGGTGCAAAGCGGCGAGAACTGCGCCCGTCCGCAGACTTCAAAATGTCTCTCACACCAGCTCCTCAAGGATCCGTGGATAGAAGCTGGAAAAAGAGTGGGAGTAGTGGCGAGGAAATATCACTGAAAGCATCTTAAGCAGACGGGGACTCACTGTGAACTAAACCAGCGGTGGGTTTTCTTATCTAACAAGTGAATAGATATATGAGAATTAGGGATAAGGCGTGAAGTGTGAGAGACTCCGTGAGAAGTGTCGTGAGTGTGGAGCCGTCACCCGAGTACACCACAGATTGGTTAGAATTGTTACAGGGCACTGTGTTCGAAACATGACATTTCTCACCAACGTGGGCAGAGGGTCAGTAACACATTGCCCCGGTAACCGTCCATTTCGGACGACAAGTCCATGCTGCCCAATCAACCTAGCCCCAGCAATGTTGTGAACACTGGGAGGAAATCGGAGTCCCCGGGGAAAACCTAGGCAAACAAGGGGAGAACGTACGAATCCTTACAGACAAAGCGATATTCGAAACTCGTCCAGATCATTCGTGCTGTCTGCATTCGTTCCTATGGTCATCCAATTTGGAATTTATGGGATTAGAAATATCTTTTATTTAATTTTAAGTTGAAACATCACACAGCGTATGTAAGTAATGTGCTCCACTTGTGGGGTTGGGAGGGGAAGGTTAGTTCTGTTTATTTTACTTTGTCTTATTATTTGGTTTTATACATTTCTAAACTTATAAATAAAATTTCGAAAAAAAAACAAGTCCTGGCGCTAACTGCTACACCAACACTACCGCCCATGTTTATCACTCCAATTTCCTGCACAAATGGTTTTGAATTATATTTATTTATCCTTTTGGACTCCATGTATTTGCTTTCAGGGACGGCCAATTTGCTCATCAACTCCGCGTCCCCGTTTTCCAGGACTTTTTATTCACCCAAACAGCAGCTGCTTCGAACCGATGTTCGTGATGTCATTTACCCAGGGGCTCAGGCCGAAATAAATATTATGAAAGGTTAGAAATGGCCGGATTCCAAAGGGTTAAACCCGATTGTCGAAATCTTGAACCGAACCAGCTTTCTTATTTGTGCCACTGAACGCAGCCACACAAGTAACATTTTCATAATCTCTTTCGAAGAATTTTACAAACATGACTATTGATCCATTCATAATTACTATGAATGCTTTCACCTGACGGGCCAAATCAGTTAAACGTTGGCACTCGAATTAAAAATAACTCTCTTAAATTGTTTGCTCAGTGGGTTGCACTGGCGTGAGGGTCTCCTGGTCTCAGCGAATTTTGCTTCTCCTTTATAAGAGTGAGTTAAAAGCCTCAGCGGTACCGCCGATCGTTGCTTCACAAGGACCAGGGCCTATCCAGCCATTTACCACATCGCCAGGATTTAATACGCGGTACCAGTCACGGTTGGAATCCCTGGTAAGACACTGGCGTTGGCTCCGAGGGGTTCAGTTCTATGTTGCTCTTGTCCTTCTCCACATATCTCCTGGACACCCCGCACAGATGCTGCCTCGCGGGTTGAGACTTTAATCCCCGATGGTTGAATTTCTTCTGCACTTTTGCGCATTGTTTAATTTCACTTAATTTTGACTGTATTTTAATCCGTTTGAGTCCTGTTCAATTTATAATCCCATCAGTAAAATCGGTGCCCATATCAATATCTTTCCTGCATTTACTATGATTCAGTTTCCATCACATAACTGACAAAAAATATTTTAATCAGTTGCCCTTTGATACGATCAAATATTTATCAACAACGAGACAATCTTTACTGAACCAATTAACGCCCAACTGAAAGATATGTGGGGCGGCCAGGTCCGCGAAACGCCTTTACAGCGCCAGCGATAGGGGGACGGAGTTTCGAATCCCGTGCGGTCTGTCCGTTCTCTCCGTGTCTAGGTGGGTTATTTCCGGGGGCTCCGGTTACCTCCCACTCTTCAAAACGGACTGGGGTTGTAGCTTAATTGGGCGTATATTAGGCGGAATGGACTGGAGGACAGAATGGGCTTTTACAGCAAGTAGGTGTCAAAAATATTTTTTAAATATATAAAACTCCTTTGTAAACGTATAAACGCCTCTACAATTCGAAGGAAAACCTGAGTTCTCACCTCCAAACCCGTTCTTCGAACTTTATACACCTTCGTGTATTTTTGTTTCCATTTGGTAAATTCGTTCTTCCCAAAGAAACAGACTCTATCAGAGCACATGTTAGTCTCACCATTCAGGAACGCCCCAGCTCTCTCCGTTTCAGCCACTGACCTGGTCTCGGAGTCTGAGGTGATCGGCCCTTCACTGACCTGGAGTCCAGATTCTCCGATCTAAACCGCTCTCATATCGCACTCGGGTCCGCTGTTGTCATCCATCTGGGGTTGGGCGAAAGGGGGTAGTGAGAGAAACAAGAGAGCGAGCTAGATAAAGTGAGAGCCGGGGCCTGCTGCGTTCCCACTCTCTGATCCTCAGCCGTCCTCGTCCGACAGAGGGACGGAGAAATTACAAAGTTTTCGGGTGCAAATATCAAGTGAAAAGAATCTGGTTTCTCGCGTTTGAACTATTTTTTGTGTCTTTCCAGTTAATTTAATTGCGATTGTGATTCTGTGGTGGAGGAATTGTGGACTCTCACGGTGCATCACTCGCAACCTCGTCGGAATTGCGATGTCTGATTTAAAGTGTGTGGTCTTCGGTGTGTAGCTAGAGCAGATTAATAACATCTAATTTATTTTCCGCATTTGCTCTTCACTCCAATCTGCACGCTGATCCTTGACCTGAGGTTTGGAGCCATGGACTGTTCCATCTGGTTGATGGCTCTAACGATCGATCGCTACGTAGCAGTTTGTAGGGTGAGGCTGTGGGAAAGATATTCCACCAAGCGAATGGCTATGGGTGTGATGGAAATTGTGACAATATGGGGCTGTGAGAGGTACGTTCCCTACGCCTTCGCAATAAAACCTTTGGTCCTCATTGACCACTTGCCAAGGCGCTTTATGGCTAAAGCTGAATATTCGACCTCATCCTTCTGGAGAACATATGCGGTCTTCCTTTGCATCACCACACCTTTTGTGCCAATCGGCCTCATTGTATTGTTCAACGTTTTAACTGTCCGTCTTGTCTACCTGCACCAACACGTGTATCTACATTTTGTCCTCGAGGAGATTCAATGTGAAGCTGAAGATTGCCGTGAAATATTTCTTTGCATTAAAAGGATAACTTTATATTAAACTCCCGTTGAGTGTTCAATTTAAAAATAAGGGCAGATTTGTTCAGTATGAAATAGACTGTATTTCGCCATGCGTCTGAACGTCAGAAATTGAGTTAGGTTAGGAAATCTTGTCCATGTGCCGAGGATACGTTCCAAATCACTGAATTGTGGATGTTGGGAACTTTTATCTGCATAATGTGCGAGGCTGCTGTGAAGGAGAGTGAGTCGGATTGTGTCTGCTTTCTCCAGACGAATGAGGAAAATTCCGTCGTTATAAAAGTAGAATCTACAATCATTGCAACGGAATCGTGGTCTTGAGAAACATTAATATTTTTCGCAGTGTTTGCTGGACCTACGCAGTAGCAGAGTCCGGGTTCATGTGTTAACTGAAAATAATGTGTGAACGTGAAGCCGGACTTAAACAGAGAAGGATCCAGGGGCACACAACCGCAGAAAGACACTGGTTCTGTTGTTCTCTCTCTCTGTGCCAATTTTATTTTGTCGTGGATCCCCAATGTCGTGCTTCACTCAAAATGGCAAACTCAAAATTATTTTTACACGGACAGATATCTAAATAACCCGACATTTATCCTTCAGCAATGTGCATTAATATTTGAATTTCTCAGTACCAGCACGTGTATCTACAGCTTGTCCCAGAGGAGATTCAGTGAGGAGCTGATGATTGCGGTGAATTATCTCTTTACTTGAAGGGGATGGCGTAGTATTTCAATCTTCCATTTCGTGCTCAAATAAATCTTACATATGACCTGCAGATTTGGAAGGAATATAAATCCATGTTGTCACGTGTGACTTAGACATGACTATTTCAATCACATGTAGTAACATTACTGGAATTAAGTTTGTAAATCTTTTTCATCTACGAAATTACATGGATGTGCATGTATGTTTATTTTCTTTCTCTCCCACCATTTCTTCCTCCATCCTTCAGTCAGTCGTGATTGACTATGGGAACTACGGCGCTGGTAGTACCGAGATTGTTGAAAAAGGACAACTGTGACTATTGAGGATACAGAAAATGAATGTGTGTGTGTTTGTGTGTTTTGTATACATATACATAAATTAGAGATATATGCACCAAATCATTGCATTGTTGATGTTCGGAATATATGTGTGTTCAATTAACCAAAGAAACACGACCTTCAGCCATTCTAGTCTGTGCTGCCTCGTCCCACAGACCTGCACACAGTCCATAGCCCTCGCATGCATTTACCGGTCCAAAGTCTGCCGAAAATGTAGAATGGACACAGCATTTCACATGACAACTGGCAGCTGGTTCATCACTCCTTCCACAATCTGTGTGAAGAAGTTCCCCCTCATGTTTCTCCTTTCACCCTTTCATTGGTGTCCTATGGTCTGTATCCTATATATTGTGAAGCTGGGAAAACCAAAGCGGAAACTGAGAAACTTCTGTCAAAGACATTGATTTCCACAGACTAATATCATAAATCGCGTCTTTGAGTTTGGGGCACAATCGCCTGGTCTCTCACGCTTCGCAGTGTTTCCTACACCTACAGTTTAGAGCCCACTCATCCACTCGCTCGACACCCATGACTTTGTGGCAAGGCGTGATTCAAATGCAAACTGCAAATTTTCCGACGACGCCCCGGTTGTCAGCAGAATCTCAAACGGCGACGAGGAAGCTAATAAGGGGGAATATAGATCAACTGGGTGACTGTAGTGAAAACACAGAGATGCTGGAGGAACCCGGTCTGTCTCACAGCGTCCATAAGAAGTTCAAAAATATATATTCTCCTGTGCCTTATCTCCAGCATTTATGTGTTTCAGAGCAGGCTCAATGAGCCAGGTCCCATTCATGCTCTTATTTCGGATGTGCTTGCGATTTCATGAAGGCTGGAACACATTAATGAAACCTTCCACGTTATTTGGCCTTGTTTTGGGATGGGTAACGGAAGGTAAATGGAGGCAACTTGCATTCAGCAAGTGTTAGGTAAATTCTCCAAATTTGGTACAGCCCACATTTCACGAAGTAAACTCCTGACAAAGGGATTGGCGGGAGAGGAGACAAAATGCTCAGTATTCGGAATGAGCTTCGGGGTTTCCCCAGTTTTAAATGGGGTCAATGCAGCAGGCGGCCAGTCAATGGAACCTGCAGATACGGAGCAGAGCGGGGTGGACAGCGCCCGTCCGCAGAGTTCAAAATGTCCCTCGCAGCAGCTCCTCGAGGATTCGTGTATGGAAGCAAGTGAAAGTGTGGGAACAGCGGCGAGGACATGTCATTGAAAGTATTTGAAGCAGACGGGGTGTCACTGTGAACTAAACCAGAGGTGGGACTTCTTTTATAACAGGTGAATAGATATATGAAAAGTAGAGGCAAGAGGACGAGGCGTGAAGTGCGTGAGACTCCGTAAGAAGTGTCGTGAGTGTGGAGCCGTGGCCCGAGTAACCCACGATTAGTCAGATTTGTTGCAGGGCACTGTATTCCAGACATGGAATTTCCCACCAACAAGGGCACGGCTTGTGGGGTCTGTTGTGGGTGGGGGTTGGGAGGGAGACGGTAGTTCTGTTTATTTTGGTTTGTCATGTTATTTGTTTTTATATCTATTTAAAATTATAAATAAAGTTTCCCAAAAAAAATCAATCCAGGCGTAAACGACGACACCAATCCAGCCGCCCTTGTTTATCGCTCCTGTTTCTGCATAAATGGTTTCAAATTATATTTATTTATCCCTTTTAACTTCATATTTCTGTTTTCAGGGACGACCAACTCGCTCATCTACTCCGTGTTCCCGTATTAAGGGACTGGTTATCCACCCAAGCAGCAACTGCTTCATTTAATCAGGGGCCTAACCGGAGTAGATATTATGAAATGTTAGAAATGGTCGGAAACAAAAAGGTTAAACCCGATTGTTGAAATCTTGAACCAACCAGCTTTCTTATTTGTGCCGCTGAGCGCTGCTTCACCAGGATCATGGGGTATCCAGCCATTTCCGAATCGCCAGGATTTATTACCCGGTACTTGCCGCAGTTGAAATCTCTGCTGAGACACGGGTGTTGGCCACGAGGGGCTCGGTTCGAAGTTGTTCTTTTCCTAGTCCACAACTCGCCTGGGCACCCCGCACAGATGCTGCCTCGCGGTTGGAGACTTTATTCCCCGATGTTTGAGTTTCTTCTGCACTTTAGCGCATTGTTTACTTTCACTTAATTTTGACTGTATTTTAATCCGTTTGGTTCTGTTCAATTTATAATCCCATCGGTAAAATCGGTGTCCATATTATCTTCGTGGCCGCATTTACTTTGATGCAGTTTCCTTCGCATTATTGCAATGAATTTTTTCCCTTCTCGGCGCCCCTCGATACGATGAAATATATATCACCAAGACAATCTTTACTGCCGAATTACAACCCATCTGAGTGATGCAGGGCGGCCCGGTGCGCGCACCTCTTTTGCAGCACCAGCGATCGGGGGCAAGGTTTCGAATCCAGCATTGCCTGTATGTACTCCCCGTGTCTGGCCGGATTTTTCCCGAAAGCTCCGGTTTCTTTCCACTGTTCCAAATGCAACGGGGATGTAGGTTAATTGCCCGTAAGTTGGGTGGCACAGAATGGAGGGCGGAATGGGCTGTTACAGAAAGTATGTCTAATTTTTTGTAAATAACATAAAATTATCGTGTATCTATATAAACGCCCCTGAAATTCGATTAAGAACCTGAGGTCTCACCTCAGAACCCGTTCTCCGATTCTATGCAGTTTCGTGTATTTTTGTTTCAATTTGGTGAATACTTTCTTCCCAAGGAATAGACGCTGCCAGTGTCCATTTTATTCTCAAAATTCATGCTCCCTCCAGCACTTTCCATTCCAGCCACTGATTTTGTAGTGGAGTCACGTAATGGAGCAGTGGCCGTTAGCGAAAAACCATTCTTCTCCAGAAAAGAAAACAAGTTAAGGAAAGACAAAATTCAATAAATACAAAACATAAGAGATAAAAGACATCGTTGTAGTGAAGATAAATAAAATGGCACCTAAGAAGAAAAAACTAAAAGCAACGGAAAAAAAGGAAAATAAAAAGAAAGGAGAAGGCCTTACCAGCACGAAGAAACAGGGAACCTTGTTGAAGAAGAAAGCCCGTTCTCCGAGGTTGGTGACGGCCTCCCGGAGTCCTGATCACACCACCCCCCCCCCCCACCACTCCGACAGCTGGACTGCAAAAATGGCTCTCTGAGCCAAATAAAAGTGCGCAACTGCGCATGCACGAGGAGTCGCCCATGAGCAGTGGCAATCGAAGGAGAAGAAAAACACCGACGGGAGGGGGCTCAGCTGAAGAGCGGACAACCACGGCGCGATCAGCTGAGGGATGCCTGACACCAGGGCTCTCAGCTGGAAGAAGAGGAAAGCGGCAGGAGAGGGAGTGAGGAACCAGGCAAGGTAAAAAGTCGACGGGGGGTGAATGGAAAGAAGAGCAGCAGCAGGTGGCTCAACAGATGAGCAGCTCAGAAGAAGAGGACCAAAAGCAAGAGGCCCGATAAAATGATACAAGCAAATCATCAGAAAAAAAATCACAAGAGACACAGATACAAAGAAGAGAAGAAGAAGACACAAACACAGGTACAGACAAAGAAGAAGAGTAAGAAGAACAAGATCTTCACAGAGAGATAGAATGTAAAAACAGGTGGACAGAATATAGATATAGCTTTTTTGAATTACAAAATGAGAGCATTAAACGAATGGTTTGCAGAAGCATTTAGTGAAATTAAAAGAAAAATGAAAAGAACAGCCGATAAAATGGAAAGATGAGAAATAGTCATGACAGAAATAGGGAAAAGAGTAGAAAATGTGGAAGAATGAGAAATAGCTGTAGAAATCGAAGTAAACGACAACAGGAAAATTGGAAGAACATGATGTAAAAAGTCAAGAGACACAAGAGTTGTTAGCTCAGAAATTGATATGAAGGAAAATTATAGTAGGCAAAACAAGGTAAAAATAGTTGGCCTAAGGAAGCTAAAGAAGGCACAGACAAGAAGGAAGTTATAAAAGAATGGATCCCAAATGTCCTGGCAACGACAGAAATACAGGAAGGAATGAAAATAGAAAGGGCATGCAGAGCGCTCGCTCGGAAATCACAGGCACATCAAAAACCAAAATCCATCTTAGTAAATTTTTTGAGATATACAATAAGAGTAAATAGACTGGAGCAGGGAATGATTAAAATTAGAGAAGACAATAAACCATTGGAATACAAGGGTCAAAAAATATTTTTTCCACGCCTCCGTTTCAACCACTCTGAATTTACTCCTCTATATTCACCTCACTGTATCCACCCCTCTTTTTCCACAGCTGTTTCCAATCGCCTGTTTCCCCACCTGTTCCTACTCCTCTGATTCTACCCCTCTGTTTACACCCCACTGTTTCCACCCCACTGTTCCAGCACCTCTGTTTCTCCACCTCCTTTTCCCCACCTGTTTGTCCACCCCACTGATTCCACCACTTTGATTCCACACCTCTATTTCCGCACCACTGTTTCCCCTCCATCACCCCTTCTGCTTCCACCACTCTATTTTCGCACCTCCGGTTCCCCACCTCTGTTTCCCCACATCTTGTTCCACACCTCAGATTCCACCCATCTGTTTCCCGACCTCTGTTTATACCCCCCTGATTCCACCACTTTGATTCCAACCCTCTGTTTCCACACCTCTCTTTCCCAGCCTCTGTTGCCCCTGTAGTTTCTACCCCTCAGTTTCGGCCCCGCTGTTTCAGCCCTTGTGTTCACACACCTCCGTTGCCCCACCTTTGGTTCTCACTTCTGTTTCCACCCATCTGTTTCCCGACCTCTGTTTCTACCCCTCTGATTCCATCACTTTGATTCGAAACCTCTTTTTCCACACATCTCTTTCCCTACCTCTCTTTCCCCTGAAGTTTCTCCCCCTCAGTTTCCACTGCGCTGTTCTCAACCCTGTGTTAACACACCTCTATTTCCACATTTCTGTTTCCCCACCTTTGGTTCTCTCCTTTCTTTCCACACCTCTGTTTCCACGCCTTTGGTTCTCACCTCAGATTCCACCCATCTGTTTCCCGACCTTTGTTTCTACCCCTCTGATTCCACCACTTTGATTCAAAGCCTGCGTTTCCACACGTCTCTTTCCCCACCTCTCTTTCCCCTGCAGTTTCTCCCCCTCAGTTTCCACCGCGCTGTTTCCACCCCTGTGTTAACACACTTCTTTCTGCACACTTGTTTCCACAACTTTCTTTCTCACCTCTCTTTCTAACCCTTGCTTTTTATACCCTTCAGTTTCTACCCCTCTGTGTCCAACCTTCTGTTTCCCGGTTATGTTCATATGCTTCTGTTTCAACACCTTTTACCTCCTGTCTTTTTCTACCCTTTCTTTCCACACCTCTGTTTCCAATCCTCTGTTCCCCACCTATTTTTCTACCCATCTGTTTCTATCCATATGTTTCCACCCCTCAGTTTCCAACTCTCTGTTTCCAACTCTGTTTCTCCACCTGTTTTTATCCCTCTGTTTTTATCCCTATGTTTCCAGCCTCCTATTTCTAATCATCTGTTTCTACCTCTCTGTATCCGCACCTCCTTCTCCACAACTCTGTATCCCCACCTCTTCTTCCCCTTCAACTCCTTCCTCCTCTGTTTCTCCACCTCATTTTTACACTCCTCTGATTCCACTCATCTGTTTCCCGACCTGCGTTTATACCCCTCTATTTCAACCACCCTGTTTCGCCCCCGTCAGTTTTCATTCCACTGTTAAGAACCTTGTGTTAACACACGTCTGTTTCCCAAACTCTTCTTGCCCTTTGTTTCCTCTCCACTGTGTCTTCCTCTCTGTTTCCAAACACCACTATTTCCCCACCTGTTTCCGCTCCACTGTTCTACCTCTCTGTTTCCATCCCTCAGATTCCACCCCCTGTTTCCACCGCTCTGTTTCTCTCCCTCTGCTTCCACTCCTCCGTTTCCACCACTCTGAATATATTCCTCTGTTTCTATCTCTCTGTTTCCACCCCTGTAATGGAAGATTCTAACCGTGTTTCTTACTTTTGCAGCCATTTCATCTGTAAGGCTGAGAACCTGCTTGTTTTTAGAATCAGCAGACATAAACTAAATTCCACCGAGGGGCCAGAGATGCTGTTATCTGACGAAAGGACATCTATGTACCAAGAACATTTTCCTGCTTGTTTTGGTCACAGACTGCCAGAGGCCTAGCCTTGATGCAAAATAAACCATTGTATTCAAAGTGATAAAAGCTGAAAATTATGTTATTCGATTGAAGCCTCGCATGCTAGCTTGCTCGCTTACCTTTCTTGATGTGCTGGGACTAGGTGCTTGGGTAAGCAGTTTTTGCGTAATATAATCCATGGTCCTGTTGCTGAAGTTTGAGACTCTCCGAGAGGTGGTAACATCTCTCAGCAAGAAGAAGAACTTCTAGAGTCCAGCCAATGTCCCGGTCGGGGGAAGTGGAGAAGCTGTTACCGGCGCCCTGTCTACCTACTACAAGTGTGCAGTCGTTGCCTCGCTTTGGCAATTGGGACCAGTTTAGCCGTTGATATATATAGTTGGGAGGGGCTTGCATATTGTAGTTTGAAATCAGCTTTTGAAGTTGTAATAGTATAAACTGAACTGCTCTCGGTGTGTGTGTCTATTTTCTTCCGGTAGCTCAAACAATGTGACCAATCTAAAGTGAACAAAATGAGAGGTATACGTTTACCCAAGAAACCCCCTCTTTTTCCAATCACCTGATTCTATCCCTCTGCTTATACCCCTCTGATTCCACCCATCTGTTTCCCGACCTGCATTTATACCCCTCTGTTTCAACCACCCCTTTCGCCCCGTCAATTTCAATCCCACTGTTTCCAATCCTGTGTTAACACACCTTTGTTTCCCGACCTCTGTTTCTTGCCCTCTGTTTCCCCTCCACTGTTTCTACCTCTCTGTTTCCATCCCTCTGCTTCCACACCTCTGTTTCCACCACTCTGAATTTACTCCTCTGTTTCTTCCTTTCTGTTTCCACCACTCTTTTTCCACAACTCTCTTTCCAATCGCCTGCTTCGCCACCTGTTTATACTCTTATGATTCTACCTCTCTGTTTCCAACCCTCTGATTCCACCACTTTGATTCCAACTCTTTGTTTCCACACCTCTTTCTCCACCTCTCTTTCCCCTGCAGTTTCTCGCCCTCAGTTTCCACTGCACTGTTTCGTCCCCCGTGTTAACTCACCTCTGTTTCCACACTTCTGGTTCCCCACCTTATGTTTACACCTCTCATTCCACTCCTCTCTGTTTCTACCCTCCAGCTTCAACTCGTCTGTTTCCACCCTCTGTTTCCTGTTTATGTTTATACGTAAACTCCTATCTTTTTATACATCTTTGTTTCCACATATCTGTTTCCAATCCTCTGTTTCCCCACCTCTGCTTCTACCTATCTGTTTCTACTCATCTGTTTCCTCCACTCAGTTTCCAACTCGGTTTCGCCACCTGTGTTTATCCCTCTCTTTCTATTCATATGTTTCCACACCCCTATTTCCAATCCTCTGTTTCTAAATCTCTGTAAACACACCTCTATATCCACATCTCTGTAACCCCACCTCTGTTTCCCCTCAACTGCTCTCCACCTCTGTTTCCACTCCTCTGATTCCTCTCATCTGTTTCCCGTCCTGAGTTTTAAAAAAAATCTCTGTTTCAACCACCCCGCTTTGCCCCATCATTTTCCATTCGGCTGTTTCTAATCCTGTTTTAACACACCTCTGTTTTCCGAACTCTGTTTCCCCTCCATTGTTTCTACCTCTTTGTTTCCAACACCACTATTTCCTCACCTCTGTTTCCCCTCCATTGTTTCTACCTCTCCGTTTCCATCCCTCTGATTCTACGCTTCCATTTCCACTACTCTGAATTTACTCCTCTCTTCCTACCACTCTGTTTCCACCCCTCCTTTACCACAACTCTGTTTCCAGTCGCCTGTTTCCCCTGTTTGTACTCTTCTGATCCTACCCCTCTTTGAACACCCATCTGTTTCAGGACCTCTGTTTCTACCCTTCTGATCCCACCACTTGGATTCCAACCCTCTGTTTCCGCACCTCTCTTTCCCCACCGCTGTTTCACCTCCACTTTTCCACCCTCTGTTTCCACCACTCCGTTTCAGCACGTTTGGTTCCCCACCTCTGATTCCCAACCACTTTTTCCACACCTATGATTCCACCCACCTCTTTCCCGACCTCCATTTCTAACCCTTCGATTCCACCACTTTGATTCCAACCCTTTTTTCACATCTCACTCTCCCCACCTCTCTTTCCCCTGCAGTTTCTCTCCCTCAGTTTCCACTGCGCTGTTTCCAACCCTATGTTAACATCCCTATGTTTCCACACTTCTGTTTACCCACCTTTGGAACTCAGCTCTCTTTCAATTTCTCTCTTTTTCTACCCTTCAGTTTCTATCCCTCTGTTTCCAACCCTCTGTTACCCCTTTATGTTTATACGTTTCTGTTCCAAACCCTTTTACCTCTTCTATTTTTATACCTCTTTGTTTCCACACCTCTGTTTCCACTCCTCTATTTCCCAACCTGTTTCTACTCATCTGTGTCTACCCATCTGTTTCCACCCCTCAGCTTCCAACTCTCTGATTCTACCTTTGTTTCTCCACCTGTTTCTACCCCTCTGTTTCTATCCCTATGTTTCCAGCCCCCTATTTCAAATACTCTGTTACTACCTCTCTGTATCCACACCTCTTTCTCCACAGCTCTGTATCCCCTCCTCTGTTTCCCCTCAACTGGTCCCCCCTCTGGTTCTCCACCTCTGTTTCTACCCCTCTGATTCCACTCATCTGGTGCCCGACCTGACATTATACCCCTCTGCTTCAACCACCCTGTTTCGCCGACCCAATTTCCATCCTGCTATTTCCAAACCTTTGTTAACACACCTCTGTTTCCCGACTTCTGTTTCTAGCCCTCTGTTACCACCCCACTGTTTCTACCTCTCTGTTCCCAAACCCCACTATCTCCCCTCCTCTCTTTCCCCTCCACTGTTTCTACCTCTTTGTTTCCATCCCTCTCATTCGCCCCTCTGTTTCCACCACTCTGTGTCAATCCCTGTGCTTCCACTCCTCCATTTCCACCACTCTGAATTTACTCCACTGTTTCTACCTCTCTGTTTCCACCCATCTTTTTCCACAAATCTGTTTCCAATCGCGTTTTCCCACCTGTTTATACTCTTCTGATTATACCCCTCTGTTCACACCCCTCTGTTTCTACACCTCTCTTTCCCTGCCGCTTATTTCACCCCACTCATTCCACCCATCATTTCCCCGACTTCTGTTTCTACCTCTCTAATTCCACCACTATGATTCCAACACTCTATTCCACACATGTCAAACTCTATAATTATATTTGGCCCGCAAGACCATATTAAATATATATTAGAGTTGGCCCGCTGGCCTCCATGCCAGTATAGCACATGCACACTGAAGGTGAAAATGAAGACGCCGGAGGTGTGGAGGGATCTCAGAGTCCCGAATCCCCGGGATCGGAGCGCCGCACTCAGCCCGACCAGCTCCCGGACACACAGAGCGGCTGGAGTTGGGGACCATCCTCGCTGGGTCTGCGCTTCAGCGGCGACGCCGGACCGAACGTCTCATTGGCGATGCCTTCCCCCTCGCTCTGTGTGCGGCGGACCCTGCCTCCAGCTCCTTTTGTTGGAGACGAGCCCGGCGCCATGAGATCGCAGTTTAATCCCTCTCCAACCATGGGAGGGGGGTGGGAGCAACGCGCTCTTCTCAGCCAATTCCTCCACCACCCCAGACGCCGGCGTTTCAACGGGGGGTTCGGGTGCCTTCGTCAGGCGACTGACCTGTTGGTCCAAGACAAGGGGAGAGCATACAAACTCCACACAGACAGCACCTGAACTTGGGTGAACGTGGAGCTGCGACCCCACATTCCACGTCAGGATTGTGTGTAAGATTGGGAGCAGTGAGACGGAAGCTTATTTTGTTCCTGTGATTTAAGGCTTTCTTGGGGTGGGGGTCCTTCTCTGACTACTTGCCTAACAATTAACCTAATCAGATGTGGAGTTACCACAATACAACAGTTCTCAACCTTTTTCTTTCCACTCGCGTCCCTGTGCCATTGGTAGTCTGTGATTAGTAAGGGATTGCTTAAGGTGATCTGTGGGTGGGAAGAAAAAGTTTGAAGACCACTGCTTTAATCATCCCTCAGTGACTCGTCATGTGCACAGTTTCAGAACCCTAAAGGAAATGGGCCAATGACAATTTTTCTCAAGCAAAATATTTCAGTAACAATTGGGTCTAGAGCAGTGATTCTCACCCTCTCCTTCCCACTCACATCCCACCTTAAGCAATCCCTTACTACTTACAGAGTTCCGATGGCATAGGGCACACATGTCAAACTCTGGCCCGCGGGCCAAATTTGGCCCGCGATATGATTATATTTGACCCACAAGATCATTTCAAAAATGTATTAGAGGTGGCCCGCTGGCCGCCGCGCCAGTATAGCGCATGCACAGTAATACAACAAATCCCATAATGCATTGGCATCAGCCAGCTAATCGCCCCCACCTCCTCTGTTTACGTTGCAGGGTCTCACCATGGACTCTGGTTTTGGGGCCGGGCCGGTGTCAGGGGAAGCCAAGGTCACTTCCCAGTGCCTGGAACCGGAGGCCTCGGGCCTGACCTCGCCAGGACCGTTGCCCACTCCCCCTCCCTGGCACAGGCCGATCCGCGACTCATGGTGACAGGGCCGCTGATCCGCCGAGATGCCGCCCTGCAGTGAGAGCCGATGCACCTGCACTGTCGTTGTCCAACCCGATCGCTCGCAAACCCCGCCCTCCCACACACAGGCCTGAGTAAGTATTATGAACTTTAATCTCAGGATAAAACGATCTTCCAATAGTTTCATGTCACAGTGATAAATATATTCCTCGTTAAAAAATTGTCCTGCACCTGGGTACAAGCTCATTAGGCATAAAACTTGAAAAGTGTGTAAATCAAAGGATATCTGTACCACTGGAAAAAGGACATGGCAAATAACCCTGCTAGAGTTCATTCCCACAATCAGTCACCCATTTGATTGTTTCAGGAATCATGTTATTCTCCCACATTCTCAATAGCCCTCAGATTTTACTATTCGACAGCACACTAGCAACATTTGACAAATCCTCTAGAGAGAAATATTATTTATTGAATATTTTATTTCTCATTTGTTCATGCTTCTGGAAAGAGTTTATCCAAAACTATTATTAAACATTTATTTTAATAAGAAAAAGTTTAACATTACATATGTTGAAAGAAGAGAAAACATGCAGATGTTGTTGAAAATTTTCAATAAATATTTAGTTCGGCCCTCGACTTAGTCCAAGTTTTTAATTTTGGCCCTCCGTGAATTTGAGTTTGACACCCCTGCTCTATTCCCACACTCTGTTTCCACCACTCAGTTTCCGCACGTTTGGTCCCCACCTCCGTTTTCCCACCTCTTTCTCTACACCTCTGATTCCCCTCATCTCTTTCCAGACCTCTGCTTCTACCCCTCTGATTCCACCACTTTAAATCCAACCTTCTGTTTCCACACCTCTCTTTCCCCTGCAGTTTCTCCCCCTCAGTATCCACTGCGCTCTTTCCATCCCTGTGTTAACACACGTCTGTTTCCGCACTTCTGTTTCCCCACCTTTGGTCCTCACCTCTCTTTCCAATTATCTCCTTTTCTACACTTCAGTTTCTACCCCTCTGTTTTCAACTCTCTATTTCCCCACTTACGTTGATAGCCTTCTGTTTCAACACCTTTTACCTCCTCTCTTTTTATAACCCTTTGTTTCCACACCTCTGTTTACAATCCTCTGTATCCCACATCTCTTTCTACCCATCTCTTTCCACCCCTCAGTTTCCAATTCTCTGTCACGTTTGATTCTCCACCTGTTTTTAACCCCTCTGTTTCTATCCCTATGTTTCCAGTCACCTATTTCCAATCCTCTGTTTTTACCTCTTTGTATCCCCACCTCTGTTTCCCCTCAACTGCTCCCCCCTCTGTTTCTCCACCTCTGTTCCCCCCCACTCTGATTCCACCCATCTGTGTCCCGACCTGGGTTTATACCCCTCTGTTTCAGCCACCCTGTTACGCCCCTTCCAATACCATTCCACTGTTTCCAACCCTGTGTTAACACACCTCTGTTTCCCGACCTATGTTTCTACCCCACTGTTTCCCCTCCACTGTTTCTACCACTCTGTTTACAAACCCCACTATTTCCCCACCTCTGTTTCTCCTCCACTGTTTCTACCCCTCTGTTTCCACACCACTTTTCCACACCACTGTTTCCATTGTCTATTTCCACATCTCTGTTTCGATCCCTCCATGTCTACCCCCCTGTTATTACCCCCATTTTTCCACACCTCAGGTTCCACCCCTCTGTTTCCACCCCTCTGTTTCTGCTCATCTGTTGCTACCCCTCGGTTTCATTACTCTTTTTGCAGTCCTGTAATTCAACGCAGATATTTCCCAACATTGGATTCTACCCCTCTCTTTCTTCTGTTTCCCAACTTATGATTTTACCCTTCTGTTTCTACACCTCAGGTTCCTCCTCTCTTCTTATATCCATTTTCTTCCACACCTGTTTGCAATGCTCTTTTTATTCACCTCTGTTTCTACCCTTCTGTTTCTTTCCACCCCACTGTTTTAACTCCTCTGTTTCCCCACTTTTGCTTCCGCTCCATTATTTCTATCCCTCAGTTTCCACACGTGTGATTCCACCCATCTGTTTATTGAACTTTGTTTCCACTCCTCTGTTTCCACCCCTTTGTTTTCACACCTGTTTCCCCTCCACTGTTTCCCCCACTCATTTTTCACAACTCCGTTTCTGCCCTTCTATTGTTACCCCTGTTGTTCTCCACCTCTGCTTCCCCTCCACTTTTCTACACCTCGGTTTCCACCACTCTTTTTCTACCCCTCGGTTACTACCCCTCTGTTTCTACACTGCCGATTCAATCTTGATTCCACCCCTCTGTTTCCTACCTTTTTTTCCCACCCATCTCTTTCTACCACTCTGTATACACAACTCTCTTTCTATCCCTCTGTCTCCACCCCTCTGTTACCACTTCTCTGTTTTCACCCCTCTGTTTCCACCCCTCTTTTTCCACAGGTCTGTTTCCAATCACCTGTTTCCCCACCTGTTGATACTCCTCTAATTCCACCCCTCTATTTACACTACTCTGTTTACACCCCTTTGTTTCTGAACCTCTGTTTCCCCATCTCTTTCTTCACCCCACTGATTCCACCCATCTGTTTTTACCCCCCTGATTCCACCACTTTGATTCCAACCCTCTGTTTTCACACTACCCTTTCCCCAGCTCTGTTTCCCCTGCAGTTTCCACCCCGCTGTTTCCACCCCTGTATTAACACACCTCTGTTTCCACACCTTTGGTTCTCACCTGTGTTTACACTAATCTCTTTTTCTACCCTTCAATTTCTACCCCTCTGTTTCCAACTCTCTGTTTCCCCACTTATGTTTATCTGCTTCGGTTTCTACACCTGTTTCCTCCTATCTTTTTAACCCCCTTTGTTTCCACACCTCTGTTTCCACCTCTCAGTCTCCATTCCCCTCTTACTACCCCTCTGCTTCTCTCCCTTAGTTTCCAACCGTCTGTTTCCACCCCTGTGTTTTCACACCTGTTTCCCCACCTTAGTTTCTCCACCTCTGTTTCTCCCCCTATATGTTTACCCCTCTATTTGTGGACCCCTGATTCCAAATCGCTTTTTCCCTCCTCTGTTTCCCCTGCACTGTTTATACTCCTCTGTTTCAACACATATTTTTCCACACCTCTGTTTCCAATGTCTGTTTCCACAATTCTGTTTCGATCGCTCTATTTCTACTCCTCTGTTTTATCCCTCTGCTTCCACACCTCCGTTTCCACCACTCTGAATTTACTCCTCTGTTTCTACCTCTCTGTTTCCACCCCTCTTTCTCCACAACTCTGTCTCCAATCGCCTGTTTCCCCACCTGTTTATACTCCTCTGATTCCACCCCTCTATATACACCCCTCTATTTACACCCCTTTGTTTCTGAACCTCTGTTTCCCCACCTCTTTCTTCACCCCACTGATTTCACCCATCTGTTTCTACCCCTATAATTACATCACTTTGATTCCAACCCTTTGTTTCCACACCTCTCTTTCCCTACCGTTGTTTCCCCACCTCGTTTTCCCCTGCAGTTTCTCACCCCTCTTTTTCCATTGCCATTTTCCACACCTCTGTGTGATCCCTTTATTTCTACCACTCTGTTCCTATACGTGTGCTTCCACACCTCCGTTTCAACCACTCTTAATTGACACCTATGTTTCTACACCTCTGTTCCCACCCCTCTTTTTCCACAACTCTGTTCCCAATCGCCTGTTTCCCCACCTCTTTCTACTCCTCTGATTCTACCCCTCTGTGTACACTCCTCTGTTTCCACCCCTCTGTTTCCCCACCTATTTTCACAACCTCTTCTTTCACCCCACTGATTCCACACATCAGTCACCCGATCTCTCCTTCTACCACTCTGATTCCACCACTTTGATGCCAACCCTCTGTTTCCACACCTCAGATTCCCCAGCTCTGTTTCCCGTCAGATTCTACCCCTTAATTACGACCCCGCTGTTTCCACCCCTATATTAACACACCTCTATTTCCACACCTCCATTTCCCCGCCTTTGGTTCCCACCTCTGTTTACTCTAATCTCTGTTTACTCTAATCTTTTTTTCTACCTTTCAATTTCTACCCCTCTGTTTCCAACGTTCTGTTTCCCCACTTATGTTTATATGCTTCTGTTTCGACACCTGTTTCCTCCTCTCTTTTTATACCCCTTTCTTTCCACACCTCTGTTTCCACCACTCAGTCTCCATTCCCCTCTTTCTACCCCTCTGCTTCTCTCCCTCAGTTTCCAACCCTCTGTTTCCACCCCTGTGTTTCCACACCTCTGTTTCGCCACCTTAGGTCCTCCACTTCTGTTTCTCCACCTCTATGTTTACCCCTCTATTTGTAGACCCCTGATTCCAATCCACATTTTCCCTCCTCTGTTTCCCCTGCACTGTTTCTTCTCCTCTGTTTCAACACATCTTTTACCACATCTGTTTCCATTGTCTGTTTCCACAACTCTGTTTCGATCGCTCTATTTCTACCACTCTGATTTATCCCTCTGCTTCCACACCTCCGTTTCCACCCATCTGGATTTACTCCACTGTTTCTACATCTCTGTTTCCACCCCTCTCTTTCCACAACTCTGTCTCCAATCTCCTGTTTCCCCACCTGTGTATACTCTTCTGATTCTACCCCACTGTTTACACCCTTCTCTTTCCACCACTCTGTTTCTGCACCTCTGTTTCCCCACCTCTTTTCCCCACCTCTATTTGCACCCCACTAATTACACCCATCTGTTTCCACCCGCCTGATTCCATCACTTTGATTCCAACCCTCTGTTTCCACACCTCTCTATCCCCACCTCTGTTTCCCCTCAACTGCTTCCCCCTCTGTTCCACCACCTCTGTTTCCACCCATTTGTTTCCCGACCTGCGTTTGTTTCCTCGGTTTCAACCACCCTATTTCGCCCCTTCAGTTTCCAACCCCCTGTTTCCAACCCTCTGTTTACACACCTCTGTTTCCACCCCTCTGTTTCTGCACCTCTGTTTCCCAACCTGAGTTTATATCCCTCTGTTTCAACCACCCTATTTCGACCCCTCAGTTTCCATCCCGCTGTTTCCACCTCTGCATTAACACACCTCTGCTTCCCGAACTCTGTTTCCCCTCACTGTTTTTACCTCACTGTTTCCATCCCTCTGATTCAACCCCTCTGTTTCCACTGCTCTGTTTTAATTCCTCTGCTTCCATGCTTCCGTTTCCACCACTCTGAAATTACTCCTCTGTTTCTACCTCACTGTTTCCATCCATCTATTTCCACAACTTTGTTTCCAATCGCTTGTTTTCCCACCTGTTTGTACTCTACTGATTCTACCCCTCTGTTTACGCTCCTCTGTTTCCACCACTCTGATTCCCCACCTCTTTTCACCACCTCTTCTTTCACCCAACTGATTCAACCCATCTGTCTCCTGACCTCTGTTTCTACCACTCTCATTCCACCACTTTGATTCCAACCCTCTGTTTCCACACCTCAGATTCCCCAGCTCTGTTTCCCGTCAGATTCTATCCCTTAATTACCACCCCGCTGTTTCCACCCCTATATTAACACACCTCTATTTCCACACCTCCGTTTCCCCACCTTTGGTTCTCACCTCTGTTTGCACTAATCTCTTTTTCTACCCTTCAATTTCTACCCCTCTGTTTCCAACCCTCTGTTTCCCCACTTCTGCTTCTGTTTCTATACCTGTTTCCTCCTCTCTTTTTATACCCCTTTGTTTCCACACTTCTCTTTCCACCTCAGTCTCCATACCCCTCTCTCTACCCCTCTGCATCTCTCCCTTAGTTTCTCCACCTCTGTTTCTCCACCTCTATGTTTACCCCTCTATTTGTAGACACCTGATTCCAATCCGCTTTTTCCCTCCTCTGTTACCCCTGCACTCTTTCTACTCCTCTGTTTCCACCCCTCTCTTTCCACAACTCTGTTTCCAATCGCCTGTTTCCCCACCTCTTTATACTCTTCTGATTCTACCCCTCTGTTTACACCCTTCTCTTTCCACCACTCTGTTTCTGCACCTCTGTTTCACCACCTCTTTTCCCCACCTCTATTTGCACCCCACTAATTACACCCATCTGCTTCCACCCGCCTGATTCCATCACTTTGATTAAAACCTTCTGTTTCCACACCTCTCTATCCCCACCTCTGTTTCCCCTCAACTGCTTCCCCCTCTGTTCCTCCACCTCTGTTTCCACCCCTCTGATTCCACCCATTTGTTTCCCGACCTGCGTTTGTTTCCTCGGTTTCAACCACCCTATTTCGCCCCCTCAGTTTCCAACCCCCTGTTTCCAACCCTGTGTTAACACCCCTCTGTTTCCAACTCCCTATTTCTGCACTTCTGTTTCCCCACCTCATTTCCCCACCTCTATTTGCACCCCATTGATTCCACCCATCTATTTCCCGACCTCTGTTTCTACCCCTCTGATTCCATCACTTTGATTCCAACCTTCTGTTTCCATACCTATCTATCCCCACATCAGTTTCCCCTCAACTGCTTCCCCCTCTGATCCTCAACCTCTGTTTCTACTCCTCTGATTCCATCCATTTGATTCCAGACCTTCGTTTGTACCCTCGGTTTCAACCATCCTCTTTCGCCCCCTCAGTTTCCAATTTCTTGTTTCCAACCCTGTGTTAACACACCTCTGTTTCCACACTTCTATTTCCCCAACTTTAGTTCTCACCTCTGTTTCCTCTCCTCTCTTTTTCTATCCTTCAGTTTCTACCCCACTGTTTCCAACCCTCTGTTTCCCTACTTATGTTTATACGCTTTTGTTTCAACACCTTTTACCTCCACTCTTTTTATAACCCTTTGTTTCCACATTTGTTTCCAATCCTCTGTTTACCCTCCTTTATTTCTACCCTTTTGTTTCTACCCTTCTCTTACCACCTTTGTTTCAACACGTGTTTCACTCCAGTTTCTAGCCCTCTGTTTCCACCTCTCAGTTTCCATTCCTCTGTTTCTACCCCTCTGCTACTCTCCCTCAGTTTTCAACCCTTTTTCCACCCCTGTGTTTCCACACATCTGTTTCCCCACCTTACTTTCTCTTCTGTTTCTCCACCTCTATTTTTACCCCTCTGATTGTATCCCCCATTTTCCAATCCTGTTTCCCACCTCTGTTTCACCTGCACTATTTCTACTCCCCTGTTTCCACACCTTTTGCCACACTGCTGTTTCCATTGCCTGTTTCCGCATCTCTGTTTCAATCCCTCTATTTCTACCCCTCAGTTACTACCCCTCTGTTTCCACACCTCAGTTTCCACCCCTCTGTTTCCACTCATCTACCCTTCTGTTTCACTCCTCTTTTTGCAGCCCTCTAATTCCACTCAGATATTTCGCAACATTGGATTCTCCAACTCTCGTTCTTCTCTGTCCCCACTTCTGATGTTACTCTTCTGTTTCTACGCCTCAGATTCCTCCTCTCTTCTCATTTCACTTTGTTTCCACACCTCTGTCTCCAATCCTCTATTTATTTACTTCTGTTTCTACCCTTCTGTTTCTACACTTCCACCCCTTTGTTTTCCCACCTCTGTTTCCCCTCCACTATTTATACCGTTCATTTGACCCAACTTTGTTTCTGCCCCTCTGTTACCACCCCTTTGACCCCACCCAATTTCCACCACTCTGTTTCTTCCCCTCAGTTTCCATCTCTCATTTCCACCTCTGTGTTGCCAAAACTCTATTTCCCCACCTCTGTTTCTCCATCTCTGTTTTTCCACCTCTCTTTCTAGCCCTGTTTCCAGCCCCTGTTTCCAATCTTATGTTTCAGTGCCTCTGTTTTTACTTCTCTCTTTCCACCCTTCTGATTCCACCCATCTCTTTTCCGACCTTTCTTTCCACCCTCTGTTCCTTACCCACTGATTCCACCCTTCCCTAAGTAATGCTGTATCCCCACCTCTGTTTTTCCTCCATGTTTCCACTTCTCTGTTTCCACTTCTTTGTTTCCACCCTTTTGTTCTCCCACCTCTGCTTCCGCTCCACTGTTTCTACCGATCGTTTCACACGACTGTTTCTGCACCTCTGTTTCAACCCCTCTGTTTCTCCCCCTTAGTTTCCACCCCTCTGTTTCCTCCCCTCTGTTCCACACCCCTGTTTCAACCCCTACGTTTCCAGACGTCCGTTTCCACTCCTCTTTTTCCAGTCCTATGTTTCCAGACCCCTCTGTTACCACACCTTTGTATCCACCCCTCTGTTCCTACCCCTCAGTTTCCAACCCTCTGTTTCCACCCCACTGATTCCACCCCTCTGTTTCAAACCCTCTGTTTCTTCCACTCAAGTTTCCAACTCTCCGGTTCCATCTCTGTATTTCCACACTGGTTTCCCCACCTCAGCTTCTGCATCTCTGTTTTTACCCCTCTGTTTCAAGACCTATGATTCCAGACCCTGTTTCCAATCCTCTGTTTCAGCCCCTCTGTTTCTACCTCTCAGTTTCAATCCCTCTGATTTCATCCATCTGTTTCCCGACCTTTATTTCCACCCCATTACCTGTTTCCACGTCTCTGTTACCACCCCTTTGTTATCCCACCTCAGTTTACCATCCACTGTTTCCACCGCTCTTTTTACACAACTCTGTTTCTGCATCTTTGTTTCCACCCCTCCGTTTCCACCCCTATGTTTCCCGACATCTGTTTCTGCCCCTCCGTTACCACCCCTCTGACTCCACCCCTCTGTTCCCACTCCAGAGTTTCCACACCTCTGTTTACGCTCCACTGTTTCTTCCCCTCTGCTTCCAGCCCTCTGTTTCTACACCTCTGATGCCAGCCCCTGTTTTCAATCCTCTTTTTCAGCCCCTCTGTTTATACCTCTCTGTTTCTGCACCTCTTTCTTCACACCCCTGTATCCCTTCCTCTGTTTCCCCTCAACTGTTTCCCTTTCTGTTTTTCTACCTCTGTTTCCATGCCTCTGATTCAACCCATCTGTTTCCCGACCTCTATATCGACCCCTCTGTTTAATCTCTTCTATTTCTACCCCTCTGTTACTATCCCTCTCTTTCCACAACTCAGTTTCCACCCCTCTGTTTCCTCACCTCAGTTTCCACCCCTCTGTTTCCACACCTCAATTTCCACCCCCTCTGATTCCACACCTCTGCTTCAAATCGACTGATTCCCCACCTCAGTTTCTCCTCCACTGTTTCTACCTCTCTGTTTCTATCCCTCGGATTCCAATCCTCTGTTTCCACACCACTGTTTCCACCCATCTGTTTCTAAAACTCTGTTTCTACACATCTGTTTCCAATCCTCTGTTACAGCCCCTCTGTTTCTACCTCTCTGCATTCTCACATCTGTTTCCCCAGAACCGATTCCCCTTTCTGTTTCTCCACTTTTGTTTCCACCCCTCTAATTCCACAGCACTGTTTCTAATCATGTTTTCACACCTGTTTCCACCCCTCTGTTTCCACTCCTGTGTTTCCATCCCTCTGTTTCCACACCTCTGTTTACCCTCCACTGTTTCTACCCATATGTTATCACCCATCCGACACCACCCCTCAGTTTCCAACACTATGTTTCCGCACCTTTTATCCATATTCTGTATCTCCACATCTGTTTCTCAACCTCTGTTTTAACCCTCTGATGAAAGACCTCATTTTCCAATCCTTTGTTTCAGTCCCTCTGCTTTTCTACCTCTCTGTTACCACAGCCCTTTGTTCACACTTCAGTATCCCCACCTCCGTTTCCCCCCAGCTCTTCCCCCCTCTCTTTCTCCACATCTGTTTCTACCACTCTGACTCCACCCATTTTTTTCACGACCTTTGTTTCAACCCCATTGTTTCTATCCATTGTTTCCACCCTTGTTTACAATGCTCTATTTCACCACCTCTGTTTCAACTCATTTATTACTACCCCTCGGTCTCTAATCTTCAGTTTCCCCACCAATGTTACTACCCCTCTGTTTCTAATCCTGTTTCCTCCACTCTATTCCCACTCCTCTGTTTCAACCCATTTGTTTTCCCACCTCCGTTTCTACCTCTTTTATTACACAACTCTGTTTCTCCCCCTCTGTTATCACCCCTCTGACTCCTCCCCTCTGTTTCTACTCCACTGTTTCAACTCCTCTGTTTCTACCCCTATGCTTCCACACCTCCGTTTCACATCAGTTTCCATCCCTCTGAATTTACTGCTCTGTTTCTACCTCTCTATATCCAAACTCTTTTTTCCACCCCTCTGTTTCCAATCGCTTGTTTTCCCACCTCTGTTTCTAACCCCATGGTCCTACCCCTCTAATTTCACTCCGCTGATTGCTCACCTCTGTAACCCCACCTGGGTTTCCCCCGCTCTGTTCCTCCACCTCTGTTTCGATATCTCTGATACCACTCATCTGTTTCCCGACCATTGTTTCTACCCCTCTGTTTCTACCCCTCTCTTTCCACTCCTCTGTTTCCAGTGCTCTTTTTCCCAACCCTTGTTTCTTCCCCTCTGTTTGACTATTATGTTTCTATTCCACTGTTCCCCCCTTCTGTTTCACCACCTCTGTTTCCCATCCACTCTTTCTTCCTCTCCTTTTCCAAACCTTTATTTAAAATCGCCTATTTCCCCACCTCTATTTCGCCACCTCTGATTCCAGGACTCTGTTTGCACCATTATATTTCCACCCCTCTGTTTCTACCCCACTGTTTCCATCCTTCTCTCCCAATCCTCTGTTTCTCCACCTTTCTTTCAACCCATCCGTTTCCAGCCCTCTGTTTCCCCACTTATATATTTACTCTTCTGTTTCTGCACCTCTGTTTCTTCCTCTCTTTTAATTCCACTTTGTTTCCACACTAATGTTTCCAATCCTCTTTTCTCGACCTCTGGTTCTAGCCTCTGTTTCTAACCTTCCCTTTCAACCCTTCAGTTTCAACACATGTTTCCCCACCGTTGATACCGCTCCACTTTTTCTACCCCTCTGTTTCCACCCCACAATTTCCATCGCACTGTGACCCGACCTCAGATTCCCCTGCAGTGTTTCTACCCCTGTGTTTCCCCACCTATGTGTTCACGACTCAATTTCTGCACCTCTGTTCCCTCCACTCATTTTCTACCCTCTCTTTCCACCCATCGGTTTCCACCCCTCGGATTTCCCACCTCTGATTCTAGTCCTCTCTTTAAACGTCACAGCTTCCACCCCTCTGTGTTTCCACACCTCTGTTTATCGTCCTTTGAATCTCCACCTCTGTTTTAACCTCTCTGTTTCCACCCCTCAGTTTCCACCCCTATGATTGAACCCCGCTATTTCCATTGCTCTGTGACCCTACCTCTGTTTCTCCTGCACTGTTTCTATCCCTCTGTTTCAACCCCTCACTTAGTATAAATCTCTTTCCACGCCTCTGTTTCCCCACCTATGTTTTCATCCATCTATTCCTACACCTCTGTTTCCCCTCCACAGTTTCAACCTCTCTGTTTCTACCCCTTTTTTCAACATCTCAGTTAATACCAATCAGTTTCCACTTCTCTATTTCCACACCTATGCTTCCACCCCTCTATTTCTACACCTGTTTCCTTCACTCATTTTCTACCCTATCTTTTCACCCGTCTGTTTCCACCCTTCTGTTTCCACACCTCCGATTCTAGTCCTCCCTTCCCCTACACTGCTTCCACCAATCTGTTCCTACCCTTCTGTTTCCAGCCCACTGTTCCACCCCTTTGTTTACTCATCTCTGTTTCCACACATTTGTGTACACACCTCTGGTTCTACTCCTCGTTTCCACTCCTCTGTTTCCCCACCTTCCTTTCTTAACATTTGTTTCCATCCTTTTGTTTCCACACCTCTGTTTCCACACCTCTGTTTCCTCAACTTTGTTTCTATTCCCCGGTTTCGAATCCTGTTTCCCCACCTCTGTTTCTAAACCTTTGTTTCCACCACTCTGTTTCCACACCTCTGTTTACTCGACCTCTGCTTCCATCCCTCGGTTTCTACCCCTCTGATTCCACCCATCTCTTTCCGGCCCTCTGTTTCCCATCTCTATTTCCCCTCCGCCATTTCTACCACTCCGTTTACATAACTCTGTTTCTACCCATCTGTTACCACCCTCCTGACACATCCCTCTGTTTCCACCACTCTTTTTCTCCCCTTCAGTCTCCAAACCTCTCTTACCACCCCGGTGCTTTCACACCTCTGTTTATCGTCCTAGTCTCCCAACCTCTCTTTCAATCCCTCTGTTTCCACCCGTCTATTTCCACCCCTCTGATTTCACCAACCTGATTCCCCACCTCTGTTCCAACCTCTCTATTTCTACCTCTCTTTTTCCAGATATCTTTTTCACACCTGTTTCCATCGCCTGTTTCCCAACCTCTGTTTCTCTCCCTCTGATTCTACACATCTGTTTCCATCTCTCTGATTCCACGCCTCTTTATCCTCGTAACGTGGGTGTGGAGCCGTGACCCGAGTTACACTCAGATTGGACAGAATTGTCACAGGGCGCTGTGTTCGAAACATGGGATTTCCCCCCAACGTGGGCAGAGTGTCAGTAACACACTGCCCTGGTAACCGGTCATTTCGGCCCACGAGTCGGTGCCGCCCAATTAACCTACGCACCCGCTATGTTGCGAACGGTGGGCGGAAACTGGTGTCACCGTGGAAAATAAAAGGAGACATCGGGAGAACGTCCGAATCCTTTCATACACGACGAGATTCGAAATCTGGTCACGATCATTGGCGCTGTATAATCTCGTTGCCCTAACTGCTGTATCAAAGCAGCCGCCTTTGTGTATCACTCCTGTTTCCTGCATAAATGGTTTTGAATTATATTTATTTATCCCTTTGGACTCATAGGGGTTTTCAGTGACGACCAACAAGCTCATCTACTTCGCGTCTCCGTTTTCCGGGACTGGTTATTCACCCAAGCAGCTACCGCTTCGAACTGGTGTACGTGCTGTCGTTTACCCAGGGGCCTTGTCTGGAGTAGATATCATGAAAGGTTAGAAATGACCAGCATGAAAACGTTAAACCTGAATATCGAAATCAACCGAACCAGCTTTCTTATTAGTGCCTCTGAACGCATGCCACACAAGGATAATTTTCATAATTCCCTTCAAAGAACATTACAAACATTAATATATATTCCCCTGATGTGCAAAATCAGTTACACAGCTGCACTCGGATTAAACAAAATCTCTGAAATTGTTGTTCAGTGGGTTGTTTCTTGCAACACAGACTCCTGGTCTCAGCAGACTTGGCTTCACTTATATAAGAGTGGGTGAAATACCTCAGCAGTACCGCCGATCGCTGCTTCACAAGGGTCATGGGCTATCCAGCCATTTACCATATAACCAGGATTTACTACCCGCTACTTGTCGCGGTTGGAATCCCTGGTAAGATACTGGGGTTGGATCCGTGTGGTTCGGTTTAAGTTACTCTTGCCCTTGTCCACATCTCGCCAGGACACCCAGCACAGATGCTGCCTCGTGGGTTCTGACTTTATTCCATGATGGTTGAGTTTCTTCTGCAGGTTTACGCATTGTCCAATTTCTCTTAATTTTAATTGTATTTTATTCGGTTTGGGTCCTGTTCATATTTACAATCACAGTGGTAAAATTGGTGTACATATTAACATCGTTCCCACATTTACTTTGATGCAGTTTCCATCGCATTACTGACAATTTATTTTTATATCCAGGTGCCCTTTGATAACGATCAAATATTTAACAACAGCAAGACGATATTTACTGCCTAATTTCCGCCCATCAGAGCGATATAGGGCGGATCGGTCCGCGCACTGCTTTTACAGAGCCAGCGATAGCGGCCGGGGGGTTCGAATCCCGCGCTGTCTGTATGTTCTCCCCGTGTCTGGGCGGGTTTTTCCCGGGGCTCAGGTTTCTTTCGACTGTTCAGAACGCATCGGGGTTGTAAGTTAATTGCCCGTAAATTCAGCGGCACGGCCTGCAGGACAAAATGGCCACTTGCAGCAATTATGTTTATTTGCTTTTAAAATTACATAAAACTCTCATGTATCCGTATTAGCACCTCTATAATTCGAAGATGAACCTGAGATCTCACCTCCAATTCCGTTCTTCGACCTTTATGCAGCTTCGTGTATCTTTGTTTCCATTTGGTAAATTCGTTGTTCCCAAAGGAACAGACGCACTGAGAACACGTTTTGTCTCACCATTCAGCCTCCCCTCAGCACTTTCGGTGAGTGTGGGGTGTGTTGCAGTCCATTACTCTGATCCTCAACCATCCTCGTCCGACGGGATGTCGGAGAAATGACAACGTTTTCGGGCACACAAATAAAGTGAAAAGGATCCGGGTTCGCACGGTTGAACTAACTAGTTTTTTGTGCATTTACAGTTAATTTAATTGCGATTGTGATTCTGTGGCGGAGGAATTGTGGTCTGTCACGGTGCATAACTCACTACCTCATCGGAATGGCGATCGCTGATTTAATGTGTGTGGTCACCGGGGTTTTGCTGGAGCAATCTAATAACATATACATTTTTGCTCCGTATTTGCTCTTCACTCCAATCTGCACGCTGACCCTTGTCCTGAGGTTTGTAGCAATGGACTGTTCTGTCTGGTTGACGGTGGCTTTCACGTTCGATCGCTACGTCGCAATTTGTGGTGTGAGATTTCGGGAACGGTATTGCACCAAGCGAACGGCCACGGTTGTGATGGTAATTGTGACAATATGGGGTTGTATGAGGTACGTTCCCTACGCCTTCGCAATAAAACCTTTGGTCCTCATTGACAACTTGCCGTGGCGCTGCGTTACCAAAGCTGAATATTCGACCTCATCCTTCTGGAGAATATATACAGTCTTCATCAGCGTCACAACACCTTTAGTGCCAATTGGCCTCATTGTATTGTTCAACGCTTTAACCGTCCGTCATGTCGTCGCGGCAAATGAAATACGTCGGGGTATCCGGAAAAGCATTGTGAAGGAGACGGATTTGGAGGCGGTAAACCGCAGAAAGTCAATGAATTTGTTGTACTTTCTCTCCGCCAATTTTATTTTGTTGTGGATCCCCTATGTCGTGTTTCAGTCAAAATGGCAAACTCAAAATTATTTTTACACTGACAGATATCTAAATAACCCGACGTATATTCTGCAGCAATGTGCATTCATGTTGCAATTTCTCAGTACCTGCACCAACACCTGTATCTACACCTTGTCCCAAAGGAGATTCAGGGAGGAGCTGAAGATGGTGGTGAAACATCTCTTTACATGAAGGGGATGGCGTTGTATGTCAATCCTCCATTTAGTGCTCAAATAAATCTTACAATTGATCTGTAGATTTTGAAGGAATATAAGCCGATGTTGTCATGTGGGACACATACATAAATATTTCAAGCTCATTTAGTCACGTTATTGGACTTAAGTTTGCAACCGAAGTTCCGTTGGTGTGTATGTATGTATTTTTTATCTCTCTATCTTTTTCGAACCCTCCCTTCCTCCCTTCCTTCTTCAGTCGAACGTGATTGACCATGGGTACTACGCCATTGGTAGACACTGGAGTGTTGAACAAGGACGACTGTGACTATTGAGGTCACAGAAAATTAATGTGTGTGTGTGTGTGTGTGTGTGTGTGTGTGTGTGTGTGTGTGTGTGTGTGTGTGTGTGTGTGTGTGTGTGTGTGTGTGTGTGTGTGTGTGTGTGTGTGTGTGTGTGTGTGTGTGTGTGTGTGTGTGAGTACATATTGTTACAAGATCAAACAGCAACCACAAAGAAGCCATATCACACAGGGGTAAAGATTAATAATTATTTAATTAATAAGAAATTCAACTTGAAACTTTTATTCAAAATCCCCTCTTTTATATCAATGCCCACTGGGTACTATGCAAATTTTTATAACGGTGTAAAAACTAATAAATATCCCAGCCTAAATATAACATATGGTATTAAAGTCTAGGTTATATTTCCAACCAGCCCACAGAAATACATAGACACAAAATAAACACAAAACACACAGGATTCACAAAACTTTCATCTCAACTGAAGCAAATATCATTTACTAAATTCAGTTTGTTTGGTAAACTGAAGCCGAATGTTCTTTGAGAGAGAGAGCACAACATTCGAAGTTGTCTTGTGTTGCTTGCAGAGAGAGGAATCGATGATCTGGTCCGGATCCTTCTAGCTGCCTTCGGAACGTTCATTTCCTTATGAAATGCCTCCTTCCACTCCACATCGCACAAGTCGTGTTTTATCGTCCAAGTCCAGAAATGTTTAGATCATTTTCTGCACATGCTCAGTCCGTCACCCACACTCTCAACAGTTCATCTTCACCTTGGCTCTCTCAGGAAAACTGTCAATTTTTAACATAAAACCACACCACACATAGGCCAATACACAACTCAGAATTCTCTATCAATATACATGCATTATCTCTATATATATATATATATATATATATATATATATATAGATGCATCAAATCATTACATTGTTGGTATTCGGATCATATGTGTGGGCAATGAGCCATAACATTACAGCACAGAAACAGGCCGTTCGGCGCTTCTAGACTGTGCTGAATTATTATTCTGCCTAGTCCCACTGAACTGCACACAGTCCATAGCCCTCCATAGCCCTCCCATACATGTACCTGTCAAAAGTCTGTCCAAATTTTAAAACGGACTCTTCATTTTCCACTACAGCTGGAAGCTAGTCCCACACTCCCACTAGACTCTGTGTGAAGAAGTTCCCCCTCATGTTTTTTCTTTCACCCTGTCACACGTGTCCTCTGCCCTGAATCTCATATATAGTGAAACTGGGAAAACTAAAGCGGAAAGTGAGAAACTGCTGTTAAAGAGAGTGATTTCCACAGACTAATGTCATAAATTGAGTATTTATTTTGAAATTTTTATTTAAATGTTTTACAAAATCTTACTTCCCTCCTTCCCTCCCCCACCGACCTATCCCACCCTCTACAACCATCCCCCACCTCGGTGCATTTTTAAAGAAAAACACAATAATATCATGTTATAACAGGTTGTTGTACGGTGTGCCATCCATTTACATCTCTCATCACTTATAAAACTTTTACCTAACATTGAAACCCATACATTTCAAATATAAACCCCACATTTTAACAAAAAAGGTTAATTATTCCGTAAATTATACGTTATATTTCCAAATAAATACATGACTGAGTTTCATTATGCCAACTTTATATACTCAATTCAACATCATTGTTGCAAGTTTCAACTAAACATCTTCTCGCCCACGCCAATCCTAGGCGTATAAATGCAATTTGGTATATTTGTCGTAATTGTGTTCATATATCCCACTCAACATACCCATGGATCAACATATAAATCTACTTTGAATAAATCTCGCAAAAATGTAATTACTTTTCCCCAAAAAAGGCTTCACCTTTGTATATTCCCACACTGAATGTAAAAAAGTACCTGTCTGATCACCCCACCGAAAACATAAATCTGACACTCTAAATCCATATTTTTTCAATTTTACAGGAGTAAAATATAACTTATGAAAAAATATAATTAACTAACTATATTGTCGACTAATTAATTTTGGAACGCTATTCAGGCACATATCTTACCACTTGTCCACAGAGATAGGAATAGATAGGTCCTTTTCTCATTTATCCTTTATTTTATATATATCTAACTTTTCATCTTTTCCTGTAATAACAAGTACATTTCTGAAATAAATCCCTTTTTACCCTTATCAACAATTAATCTCTCAATTTTCTTTTGACCAGGTAATATTAACTCTCCACGGTAGCTTTCCAATAACCGATTTCGTACTTAATAATAAGTGAATAAAGTGTTTTGTAATATACCAAATTTCTCTCTGTCAATTAAACGATAGAAACAAACATACTTCAAAGCAATCCTCCACTAATATTTTTACTTTTGATTCCCAAACTTTCAAATAAGGATTATTCAAAGAAAATGAAATGGTCTGATTCTGATATATCGGTGTCTGAACTGTAATTTTACCTCTCTATCCTATCAGTTGATTCCAGTTCTCCCATAGCCCCATCAACTATTTCAACACTGGCAGTTTATACTGTTGTAAAAGCTATGGATTCCATTTATATATAAAATGATGTACAGTTATTTCTTCTATTTGATCCATCTCCACCTTCGCCCATAGCCGAAGTTCATCAATATCAAACAGTCATAAATGCCGTCTTTAACAAGCGTTCAGGCACAATCGCCTCGTCTCTCCCGTTTCGACGTGTTTGTTGCACGTACCGTGTAGAGTCCACTCCTCCACTCGCTCTACATCCATGACTTGTGACCAGGTGCGATTCAAATGCAAGCTGCAAATTTGCCGACGACGCCACGGTTGTCTGCAGGATCATAAACAGCGACGAAGAAACCAAGAAGACTATGGTGAAAACATACAGAGATGCTGGAGGAACCCAGCCGGTCTCGCAGCGACCATTTGTGTTTCTATATATATTGCGAATGTTTCCTGAGACCTTCCTCCAGCATTTATGTGTTTTGGAAAAGGCTCGATGAACCAGATGTCCCACTCATGCTTTTATTTTCTATGTGTTTGTAATTTCATGAAGGCTGGAACACATTGATAAAATATTGCATGTTCTTTGATCTTGTTTGGGATAGGGGACGGAAGGTAAGTGGAGACAAACTGCAGTCAACAAGAATAAGCAAATACCCCAAATTGGATGCGGCCCACATTTCACCAAGGAAACTCCTGACAAAGGCCTTGGTGGGACTGAAAACAAAGTGCTCAGTATTCGGAATGAGCATCGGTTACTCCACTGTTTGGGCGGGGGACATTAGAGCTGGCGGCCAGTCAAAGGCACCTGCAGTTACGGTGCAGAGCGGGGTGGACAGCTCCCGACCGCAGAGTTTAAAATGTCCCTCGCAGCAGCTCCTCGAGGATTCGTGGATTGAACCAGGTGTAAGTGTAGGAGCAGCGGCGAGGAAATGTCGCCGAAAGCATCTGATGAAGTCGGGAAGTCACTGAGAACTAAACCAGAGGTGGGATTTCTTATATAATAGGTGAATAGATATATGAGAAGTTAGGGAAAGTGGACAAGGCGTGAATGCGGTGAGACTTAATGAGAAGTGACGTGAATGTGGATCAGTGACCCGAGTAAACCACAGATTGGTCAGAATTGTTACAGGGAGCTGAGTTCAAGACATGGGATTTCCCACCAACGTGGGCGAAGCGTCAGTGACACATTGCCCCGGTAACCGGCCATTTCGGCCCACGATTCCGTGGTGACTAATTAACGTATGTCCCCGCTATTTTGCGAACGGTGGGAGGAAATCAGAGTCCCCGGGGAAAACCAACGTAAACACGGGAAGAACGTACAAATCCTGACAGACAGCGCGAGTTTCGAATCCTGGTCCCGTTTCGAATCATGAATTCAAGCTCATCTACTCCGCGACCCCGTTTTCCGGGACAGGTTATTCACCAAAGCATCTGCTGCTTCGAACTATTGTTCATGCTGTCGTTTACCCAGTGGCCCAGTCCGTAGTAGAAATTATGAAAGGTTAGAAATGGCCGGAATCTAAAGGGTTAAACCTGATTGTCGTAATCGAGGATAAAGTTGAACCGAACCAACTTTCTTATTGGTTCCACTGAACGCTCGCCACACCAGCAGATTTTTTATAATTCCCTTCGAGGAACATTACAAGCATTTCTATTTATTTCCCTGTTGCGCGAATTCAGCTACATGGCTGTAGTCGGATTAAAAATAAATCTCTCAAATTGTTGTTCAGTCAGTGTTTCTGTCGTGACGAACTCCTGGTCAAGGCGGACTTTACGTGTTTTGTATAAAAGTAGGTTAAACGCCTCATCGTTACCGCCGATCGCTGCTTCACCAGGATCATGGGCTATCCAGCCATTGGCCATATCGCCAGGATTTACCACCGTGTACATCTCGCGGTTGGAATCCCTTGTAAGACACTGGTGTTGTCTCGGAGGGGTTCGGTTCTAAGTTGCTTTTGTTCTTGTCCACAACTCGCCTGGACACCCCGCACAGATGCTGCCTCGCGGGCTGAGACTTTAATCCCCAATAATTCCGTTTCCTCTGCACTTTTATGCATTGTTTGATTTCTCTTAAGTGTGACTGTATTTAATCTGTTTTGGGGACCTGTTCATTTTTATAATCACATCGGTCAAATCGGTGCCCATATTAAAATCTTTCCCACATTTACTTTCATGCAGTTTCCATCGCATTACTGACTCCTTTGTTTATATACAGGAGCTCTTTGATACGATCAATATCAATATTTTAAACGACTTGACAATCTTTACTGCCCAGTTTCCGCCCCACTGAAAGATATTGGGCGGCCCGCGACGCGCACCGCCTTTACAATGCTAGCGATAGGGGGACGGGGGTTCGTACCCCGCGCTGTCTGGGCGGGTTTTTCACGGAGACTCCGGTTGCTTTCCACTGTTCAAACCGAACAGGGATGTAGGTTAATTGCCCATACATTGGGCGGCACGGACTGGAGGACAGAATGAGATGTTAGAGCAAGTATGTCTAAATATTTTTTTAAAAAATAAATCACTCTTGTATCCGTATAAACGCCCCAGCAATTGGAAGGAGATCCTGAGTTCCCACCTCCAATCGACATTGATGCAGGTTTGTGTATTTTTGTTTCCATTTGATAAATACCTTCTTCCCAAAGAAACAGACGCTGTCGGAGCACATTTTAGTCTCCCCATTCATACTCCCCAAGCACTTTCCGTTCCAGTCACACACCTGGTCTCGATGACTGAGGTGATCCGCCCTTCACCGACAAGGAATCCAGAGTCTCCGATCTAAACCGCTCTCAGATCGAATTCCGGTCCGCGGTTGTCATCCATCGGGGCTTTTGGGTGAAGTGGTGGGGGGTGGTAGGGGAAAAGGGAAAGAGAAAGGGTTGGAGAGGCCGGATCTGCTGCGTTCCCACTCTATGATGTCATCCATCCTCGTCCGACAGAGGGACGGAGAACTGACAACTCTTTTGGGCACAAATATCAGATGAAAATGATCCGTGTTGGCGCGGTTGAACTGACAATTATTTTCAATCTTTACAGTTAATTTAATTGCGATTGTGATTGCGATTGCAAATTGCGCAGGAATTGTGGCCTGTCACGGTGCCTCACTCGCTACCTCGTCGGAATGGCGATGGCTGATTTCATGTGTATAGTAATAGGGGTGTTGCTGGACAAGGTGAATAACGTCTAAATTTATGCTCCGTATTTGCTCTACACTCCAATCTGCACGCTGACCCTGTCCTGAGGTTTGGATCCATGGACTGTTCCGTCTTGTTGACAGTGGCGTTCACGTTCGATCGCTAAGTCGCAGTTTGTGGGGTGAGGCCGCGGGAATGTTATTGCACCGACCGAACAGCCACATTTGTGATGGTAATTGTGACATGTGGGGCTGTGTGAGGTATATTCCCTTCGCCTTCGCCAGAAAACCTCTGGTCCCCATTGTGCACTTGCCATGGCGCTGCGAGTCCAAAGCTGAATATTCGACCTCATCCTTCTGGAGAATATACACGGTCTTCATCAGCGTCACCACATCGTTATTGTCAATCGGCCTCATTGTATTGTTTACTGCTTTAAACCGTCCCTCATCTTGTCGCGACAAATAAAATAAGTCGGGGTCTCCGAAAAAAAAAATGGGAAGGAGAAGGATCCTGAGGCGGGAAACTGCAGAAAGTAAATGGTTTTGATGTTTTCTCTCTCTCTCCCCCCGCCAATTTTACTTTGTTTCGATCCACTATATCGTGCTTCACTCAAAATGGCAAACTCATGATTACTTTTACACGGATAGATATCGAAATAACCCGACATATATTCTGCAGCAATGTTCATACATGTTTCAATTTCTCAGTACATGTACTAACACGTGTATCTACACGTGTCCCAGAGAGGATTCAGGGTGGAGCTGAATGTTGCAGTGAAATATTTCTTTACATGAAGGGGATGGCGTTGTATGTGAATCTTCTGTTTACTGCTCAAATAAATCTTCCAAATGATCTACAGATTTTGAAGGAATATAAACCGTTGTTGCCACCTGTGACTCAGACGTCATTATTCCAACCGCATTTATCACTTTACTGCAGTTAAATTTAGAAACGAAGTTTAAGTGATGTGTATGTATGTATTTTTCTCTCTCTCTCTCCAGCCCTCCCTCCCTCCCTCAGCCGGTCGTGATTAACCATGGGGACTACGCCGCTGGAAGTCACTGGATTATTGAACAAGGGAGAATGTGGCTCTTGAGGTCACAGAAAATTAATGTGTGTGTGTGTGTGTGTGTGTGTGTGTGTGTGTGTGTGTGTGTGTGTGTGTGTGTGTGTGTGTGTGTGTGTGTATACATATAAATAAATATGGAGTGTATATATATCTATATCTATATAAATATAAATCTATATATAAATATGTAAGTATGCACCAAATCATTGCATTGTTGAAACATACGTGTAGGCAAAGGACCACAACATTACAGCACAGAAAGAGACCCTTCGACCTTTCTAGTATGTGCTGCACAATTATTCTGCCTAGTCCCACTGCCATACACCCAGTCTATAGCCCTCCATACACCTCCCATGCATGTACAGGTCTAAAGTCTATCTAACAGTTAAAACTGACTCAGCATTTTCACTACAACTGGCAGCTCGTTCCCCAATCCCACTACACTTTTTGTGAAGTGGTTCCCTCTCAGTTTGCTTCTTTCACCATTTCACCCGTTATCTCTGCTCTGAATCTCATATTGTGTGCAGCTGGGAAAACCAAAGCGGGTACTGAGAAACTGCTGTCAAAGAGTGTGATTCCCACAATCTAATGTCCTAAATCGCGTCTTTACCAAGAGTTTGGGGCACAATCACCTGGTCGCTCATGCTTCGCAGTGTTTGTTGCACCTACAGTGTAGAGCCAACTATCCAGCATTTATGTGGTATGGAGCAGGCTCGATGAACCAGATGTCCCACTTATGCTCTTATTTCGTATGTGTGTGTGATTTCATGAAGGCTGGAACACATTGATAAATTATTCCACATTACTTGGCCTTGTTTTGGATGGGGAACGGAAGGAAATTGGAGGCAACTTGCATTCAGCAGGAATGACCAAATAACCCAAATTGAGTGCATCGCAAATTTCACCAAGGAAACTCCCGACAAAGGTCTTGGCGGGACAGGAGACATCGTGCTCAGGCTTCGGAATGAGCATCAGAGTTTCCCCAATTTGGACGGGGGTCATTACACCAGGCGGCCAGTCAAAGGCACCTGCAGATACGGGGCAGAGCGGGGAGGAGAGCGCACCTCCACAGAGTTCCAAATGTCTCTCGCACCAGATCCTCGAGGATTCATGGATGGAAGCAGGTGAAAGTGTGGGAGCAGCGGCGAGGAAATATCACCGAAAGCATATGAAGCAGAAGGGGAGTCACTGCGAACTAAACCAGAGTTGGGATTTGTATGTAACAAGTGAATATATATATAAGAATTAGGGGCAAGTAGACGAGTCGTGAAGTGCGTGAGACTCAGTGAGAAGTGACGTGAGTGTGGAGCCATCACCCTAGTAACCCACAGATTCGTCAGAATTGTTACATGGAGCTGTGTTCTAGACGGGATTTCCCTCCAACAAGGGCAGACCGTCAGTAACATATTTCGTCGTAACCGGCCATTTCGGCCCACGAGTTAGTGTCGCCCAATTAACATACGCCACCGAATATGTTGCCAACTGTGAGAGGAAACCGGAGACCCCGGGGTAAACCCTCATAGACAAGGAGAGAATGTACGAACCCTAACAGACAACGCGAGATGCGAAACAGTTCCTGAACACTGGCGCTGTATAAAGTCGCTCCTCTGGTCACCCTATTTGGAATTTATGGGATTAGAAATATTTTAACATTTTTATTATAATTTAAAACATCACACAGTAAATTAACTAATTAACTAATATATGATTTTTGTGCTCCGCTTGTGGGGTCTGTGGGATCCCCCGGGAGGGCGTGGGAAGTTCCTTTGTCTTGTTATTTGTTTTTATACATGTTCTAAAATTATATTTTTTTTAAATCAATTCCTGACGCTAACTGTTACAACAACCCAGCCGCCCTTGTTTATCACTCCAGTTTCCTGCCTAAATGGTTTTGAATTATATTTATTTATCCCTTTGAAATCCATGTTTCTCTTTTCAAGGACGACCAACAAGTTCATCAACTCCGTGTACCCGTTTCCCGGGAATGGTTATTCACCAAAGGTTAGAAATGGGCGGAATCCAAAGTGTTATATCTGATTCTCGAAATCTTGAACAGAACCAGCTTTCTTATTTGTGCCACTGAACGCAGCCACACAAGTAACATTTTCATAATTTCCTTCGAAAAATTTGACAAACATGACTATTTCATAATTACTATTCATGCTCTCCCCTGACGGGCCAAATCAGTTACACGGTGGCACTCGGATTAAAAATAACTCTCTCAAATTGTTTGCTATGTGGGTTGTTTCTGGCGTTACCGACTCCATTTCTCAGCGGACTGTGATTCTCTTGTCCAAGAGTGGGTTAAAGGCCACAGCGGTACCGCCGATCGCTGCTTCACAAGGATCATGGGCTATACAGCCATTTACCACATCGCCAGGATTTACTACCCGGTACCTGTCACGGTTGGAATCCCTGGTAAGACACTGGTGTTGGCTCCGAGGGGTTCAGTTCTATGTTGCTCTTGTCCTTCTCCATATCTCGCCTCGACTCTCCGCACAGATGCTGCCTCTCCGATTGAGATTTTAGTCCCCGATGGTTGAATTTCTTCTGCACTTTTACGCATTGTTTAATTTCACTTTATTTTCACTGTATTTTAATCCGTTTGAGTCCTGTTCAATTTATAATCCCATTTGTAAAATCGGTGTCCATATTAACATCGTCCCTGCATTTACTTTGATGCAGTTTCCATCGCATTACTGACAAAAAAAAATATTTTTTTAAATCAGGAGCCCTTTAATACGATGAAATATTGATCAACAACGAGACATTCTTTACTGCCCAATTTCTTCCCAACTGAGCGATGTTGGGCAGCCCGGTCCGCAAACCGCCTTTACAGCGCCAGCGATAAGGGGACGGGGGTTCGAATCCCGCAGCGGTCTGTACGTTCTGCCAGTATCTGGGCGGGTAATTCCCGGGGGCTGCGGTTTCTTCCCACTGTTCACAAGGGACCGGGGTTGTAGCTTAATTGCCCGTAACTTGGGCGGCACGGTCTGGAGGACAGAATGGGCTGTTACAGAAAGTATGTCAAAGTTTTATATATATATATAAAACTCTTTTGTATCCGTATAAACGCCTCTGCAATTCGAATGAAAACCTGAGATCTCACCTCCAAACCCGTTCTTCGACCTTTATGCACCCTCGTGTATTTTTGTTTACATTTGGTAAATTAGTTCTTCCCAAAGAAACAGACGCTGTCGAACACATTTTGTCTAACCATTCATGCTCCCCCACAGCACTTTCCGTTCCAGGCACTGACCTGGTCTCGGTGTAATGAAAGAATTACACTGTGTTTTTACTTCTGCAGCTGCAATGCTGAGAACCTGTTTGGAATCAGCAGACATAATCTAAATTCCACCACGAGCCCAGGATGCATATTTAGTAAACACCCACCATGGGGCCCAGGATGCAGTTGAATAGGAAGACATTATCTAATTTACATTTATGAGGCCCAGAGCAGCTTACATTTGTTGGTCGCAGACTGTTAGGAGACCTTGAAGATAATTAAACCATTTGTTCAAAGATATGGGATTTGAAGTAAACAACTTTTGGGGTGATATGAGCCATGCTCCCACTGCTGAAGTGAGAGACTCTCCAAGAGGTGGCAACATCTCTCAGCAAGAGGAAGATAATAAACTATTTGTTCAAAGAGATAGGATCTGAGGTAAACAACTTTTGGGGTGATATGAGCCATGGCCCCATTCTGAAGTGAGAGACTCTCCAAGAGGTGGCAACATCTATCAGCAAGAGGAAGATAATAAACCATTTGTTCAAAAAGATAAGATCTGAAGTAAACAAGTTTTGGGTAATATAAGCCCTGGTCCCACTGCTAAAGAGAGAGTCTCTGGAAGAGGTGGATACATCTCTCAGCAAGAAGAAGAACTTCAAGAGTCCAGATGATGTCCGGTCGAGGGAGGTAGAGAAGCTGGTACCTGCGCCCCAGCAACCAACTACAAATGTGCCTCGCTTCGGCAGTTGGGACCAGTCCAGGCGTTGATAAGTATAATGGGAAAGGGCTTGCATATTGTAGTGTGAATTCAGCTTTAGATTTAGTAATAATTACTTGTATAAACTGAACTGCTCTCGGTGTGTGTGTCTATTTTCGTTCGGTAGTTCGAACACTGTGCCCAATCTAAAACGAACAAAGTGAGAGGTACAAGCTTACCCAAGACACTCGGTATCTGATGTGATCGGCCTTTCACCGACCTGGAGTCCAGAGTCCCCGATCTAAACAGCTCTCAGATCGCATCCAGTCCGCTGTTGTCATCCACCTGGGGTTGGGGGAAAGGGGGATAGTGAGAGAGACAGAGAGAGAGAGCGCGCGATCGAGAGATAGCCCGGGTCTGCTGCCTTCCCACTCTATGATCCTCAGCCACCCTCGTCCGAGAGAGGAACGGAAAAATTACATCGTTTTCGGGCACAAATATCAAGTGAAAAGAATCCGGGTTGGCGCGGTTGAACTTAGTTTTTTGTGTCTTTACAGTAAATTTAATTGCAATTATGATTCTGTGGCGGAGGAATTATGGTATCTCACGGTGAATCAATGGCGATGGCTGATTTAAAGTGTGTGGTCTTCGGTATGTTGCTGGAGCAGATTAATAACATTTAAATTTATTCTCCGCATTTGCTCTTCACTTCAATCTGCACTCTGACCTTTCTCCTGTGGTTTGGAGCCATGGACTGTTCTGTTTGGTTGACGGTGGCTTTCACGTTCGATCGTTACATAGCAATTTGTTGTGTTAACCTGCGGGAACGGTATTGCACCGATCGAAAAGCCACGGTTGTGATGGTAATTGTTACAATTTAGACCTGAGTGAGGTGCGTTCCATTCGCCTTCGTAATTAAACCTTTGGTCCTCATTGACCACTTGCCATGGCGCTGCGTGGCCAAAGCTGAATATTCAACCTTATCTTTCTGGAGAATATATGCCGTCTTCCTTTGCGTCACTGCACCGTTATTGCCAATAGGCCTCATTGTATTGTTCAACGTTTTAACCGTCCGTCATGTCATTGCGGCAAATAAAATACGTAGGAGTCTCTGGAGAAACATTGTGAAGTAGACAGATCCGGAGGAGTAAAACCGCAGAAAGTCAATGGATTTGTTGTTTTCTCTCTCCGCCAATTTTATTTTTTTGTGGATCCCCTATGGCGTGTTTCAATCAAAATGACAAACTCAAAATTATATTTACACGGACAGATATCTAAATAACCCGACATATATTCTGCAGAAATGTGCATTAATGTTTGAATATCTCAGTACCTTCACCGACACGTGTATCTACAACTTATCCCAGAGGAGACTCAGGAAGGAGCTGAAAATTTTGTGGAAATAGCTCTTTACATTAACGTGATGGCGTAGTACGTGAATCTTCCGATTCGTGTTCAAATAAATCTTCCAAATGATCTGCAGATTGGGAAGGGATATAAATCGATGTCGCTACGTGTGACTCGGAGATGACTATTTCAAGATTACTGGAATTAAGTTTGCAACTCTTGTGCATAAACGAGGTTCCTGTGATGTGTATGTATGTTTAATTTGTTTCTGTCCCACCATTTCCCCCTCCCTCTTTCAGTAAGTCGTGATTGGCAATGGGAACTACGCCGCTTGTAGTCACTGGATTGTTGAACAAGGACGACTTTGACAATTGAGGTCACAGATAATTAATGTGTTTGTGTTTGTGTGTTTGTATACATATTCATAAATAGAGATATATGCACCAAATTATTGTATTGTTGATGTTCGAAACATGTGTGTTCAAATAACCATAGTAACATGCTCTTCAGCCCTTCTAGTCTGTGCTGAACTATTATTCTGCCTAGTCCCACTGACCTGCACCCAGAACATAGCTCTCTATAGGCCTCCCATTCATGTACCGAAAAGGCATAGAAGGTAGAATGGACGCAGCATTTCTCACTACAACTGGCAGCTCTTTCCACACTCCTTCCACAATTTGTGTGAAGAAGTTCCCCCTCATGTTTCTCCCTTCATCCTTTCACCGGTGTCCTCTGGTCAGTATCCAATAGATTGTGCAGCTGGACAATCCAAAGCGGAAAGTGAGAAACTGCTGTCAAGCCGTGATTTCAACAGACTAATATACTAAATCGTGTCTTTAACAAGGGTTTAGGGAATAGTCGCCTGCTCTCTCACGTTTCGCAGTGTTTGCTACACCTACCATGCAGAGCCCACTGCTCCACTCGTTCTACACCCATGTCATTATGTCCAGGCACAATTCAAATGCAAGCTACCAATTTTCTGACGACGCCACGGTTGTCTGCAGAATCTCAAACAGCAACGAGGAAACCAATAAGAGGGAAATAGATCAGCTGGTTGACTGTAGTGAAAACACACAGAGATGCTGGAGGAACACGGCCAGTCTCGCAAGCTCCATAGTAGGTTCAAAGATATATATTTCCGATGTTTCCTGAGCCCTTCCTCCTGCATTTATGTGTTTTAGTGCAGGCTCCATAAGCCAGGTCCCACTCATGCTCCTATTTCGTTTGTGCTTGTGCTTTCATGAAGTTTGGAACACATTAATGAAACCTTCCACATTATTTGGCCTTCTTTTGGAATGGATAACGGAACGAAAGTTGAGGCAACTTGCATTAAGCAAGTATTGAGCAAATTCCCAAAATTGGGTGCGGGCCAATTTCACCAAGGAAACTCCTGACAAAGGGATTTGGGGGACAGGAGAAAAAGTGCTCAGTATTCGAAAGAATCATCGGGGTTACCCCAGTTTTGAATTGGGTCGACACAGTAGGCGGACAGTCAATGGAACCTGCAGATACGGTGAAGAGTGGGGTGGACAGCGCAGAGTTTAAAATGTCCCTAGCAGCAGCTCCTCGAGGATTCGTGGATGGAAGCATGTAAAAGTATGGGAGCAGCTGCGAGACCCTAAAAGCATCTGAAGCAGACGGGGAGACACTGTGAACTAAACAAGAGGTGGGATTTCTTTTATAACAGGTGAATAGATATATTTCAATTAGGGGCAACAGGACGAGGCGTGGTGCATGAGACTCATTGAGAACTGTCGTGACTCTGGAGCCATGATCCGTGTAACCAACAGATTAGTCAGAATTGTAACAGGGCGCTTTGTTCGAGACATAGAATTTCCCGCCAACAAGGGTACAGCGTCAGTAACACATTGCCTTGGTAACCGGCCATTTCGACCCAAGAGTCCGTGTCGACAACGCTATGTTGCCAACGGTGCGAGGAACCCGGAGCCCCAGGAGTAAACCCATGCAGACAAGGTGAGAACATACGAATGCTTACAGGCAGTGCAAGATTCAAATCCTAGTCCCAATCATTCGCGCTGTATAAAGTCATTCCTCTGGTCACCCTTTTTATAATTTATGAGATTGGAAATATGCTAATATTTTTAATTGTTATTTGAAACATCACACAGCGTATGTAAGTAATTAACTGATATATGTTTTTTGTGCTCCGCTTGTGGGGTATCGTGGGTGGAGGTTGGGAGGGGGAGGATAGTTCTGTTTATTTTAGTTTGTCTTGTTTTTTTTATATGTATTTAAAATTATAAATAAAATTTCCAAGAAATTCAAGTCGTGGCGCTTAGTGCTGCACCAGTCAAGCTGCCCTTGTTTATCACTCCTGTTTCCTTCATGAATGGTTCTGAGTTAATTTTTTTATCCCTTTGAAATCCATGTTTCTGTTTTCAGTGACGACCAACAAGCTCATCTACTCCGCGTTCCCATTTTCCGGGACTTCTTATTCACCCAAGCAGCAGCTGCTTCTAACTGATATTCGTACTGTCGTTTACCCAGGGGCCCAGTCGGGAGTAGATATTATGAAAGGTTAGAAATGGCCGATATCCAAAGGGTTAACCCCGATTTTCGAAATCTTGAACTGAACCAGCTTTCTTATTTGTGCCGCTGAACGCAGCCACACAAGCAGCATTTTCATAATTGTCTTCGAAGAATTTTAGGAACATGACTATTGATACATTCATAATTACTATTCATGCTCTCCCCTGACGGGCCAAATCAGATACACGGTAGCACTCGGATTAAAAATAACTCTCTCAAATTGTTTGCTCAGTGGGTTGTTTCTGGCGTGACGGACTCATGATCTCAGCGGACTTTGCTTCTCTTGTATATGAGTGGGTTAAACGCCTCAGCGGTACCGCCGATCGCTGCTTCACCAGATTCGTGGACTATCCAGCCATTTACCACATCGCCAGGATTTACTATCCGATAGTGATCGCCGTTGGAATCCCTGGTCAAACACTGGTATTGGCAACGAGGGTCTCGGTTCTAAGTTGCTCTTGTCCTTGACCACATCTAGCCTGGACAACCCGCACAGATGCTGCCTTTCGGGTTGAGATATTATTCCCCGATGGTTGAATTTCTTCTGCACTTTTGTGCATTGTTTAATTTTTCTTAATTTAGACTGCATTTTAATCTGTTTGTGTCCTGTTCATTTTTACAATCCCATCCGTAAAATCGGTGTCCATATTAACATCATTCCCGCATTTACGTTGATGCAGTTTCCATCGCATTATTGACAATTTTTAAAAATCTTCTCGGGGCCCCTCGATGCGATGAAATATTCACAACCAAGACAATCTTCACTGCCCAATTTCCGCCCAACAGAGCGATGTAGGGCGGCCCGGTCCGAGCACCGCCTTTCTGGTGCCAGCGATCAGGGGACATGGATTCGAATCCCGCGTTGCCTGTACGTTCTCCCCGTGTCCGAGCGGGTTTTTCCTTGGGGCTCCGGTTTCTTTCAACTGTTCAAAACGGACCGGAGATGCAGGTTAATTGCCTGTAAGGTGGGCGGCACAGACTGGAGGGAAAAATGGGGTGTTACAGTAAGTATGTCTAAATTTTTAAAATAATCCACTTAATCGCCCCTGAAATTCGAAGAAGAACCTGAGTTCTCACCTCCAAACTCATTTTTCGACCTGTATGTAGTTCCGTGTATTTTTATTTCCATTTGGCGAATACGTTATTCCCAAAGAAACAAACGCTGTCAGATCGCATTTTAGTCTAACGATTCATGCTTCCCCAACACTTTCCGTTTAAGCCACTTATCTAGTCGTGGATTCACGTGATGGAGTAGTGGCCGGTAAGGAAAAAACAGCCCTCTTCACAAAAGAAAAAAGTTAGGAAGAGACAAAAAATTCATGTAGACGTTAAAGATACTCTCGGATTGATATGTTTTTGTTGTCGACCCACATTCAAGGGAGAGTTCGGAAAACTGAATACAAAGCTAGATTACTATCTGATCATTCACCCCTTTTATTATCAACAGAACTGGAGGACATCCCACCAAGAACATATAGGTGGAGGTTAAACTCCATGCTAATTAAAGGACAAGAATTTAGAGAGATTATTGAATGCCAAATTAAAACATATTTTGAAATAAATACGGAATCAGTGAAAGACAAATTTATATTATGGGACGCAATGAAAGTCTTCATTAGAGGGCAGATAATACGTTATATTACTCAGCTGCAAAAGGACTTCAATCGGGAAATAGAGCATTTGGAAAGTGAGATAGTAACTACAGAAAGGAACTAGTAAAAAGGGATGATATAACGAAAGGGAAAGAATTGGTGGGCAATACAATAAAGTACAAAACATTACAAATGAATAAGGTGGAGAAGAAGATAATGAAAATAAAGCAAATGTATTACGAACTGGGAGAACGAAAACATAAAAAATTAGCCTGGCAACTTTAAATTGAACTAACTAAAAGAAATGTATTGGCACCAAGGAAAAATGACAAACAAATTACATATAACCTAATAGAGATTAATGATGTTTAAGGACTTCTATGAACAATTATAACAAACTGGGAACGATGGGAAAAATTAGAAAATAGAAGAGTTTTTAGCTAAAATTGAACTGCCGAAATTGCAAGAAGAGGAACAAAACAGTCTGATAAAACCATTTGAAATAGAGGAAGTACAGAAGATATTTTAAAAATCTGCTGAACAAAAAAAAAACGCCTGGAGAGGATGGATTCACAATAGCATTCTATCAAACATTTAAAGAGTTATTAATTCTTCTTCTCCTGGAAATAATGAACCAGATAGAAGAAACACAAAACTTGCCAGATTCATGTTAGACAGCAATAATTACAGTAATACCAAAGAAGGAAAGGATCCACTAACACCAGCGTCATATAGACCAATATCTCTACTTAATTCAGATTATAAGATAACAGCGAAATTATTACCAAACAGATTGGCACATTGTGTACCAAACAAGCTCAAACTGGATTTATGAAGAAAAGACGAACAGTGATTAATGTCTTTAAATTTATTAATCTAATTCATGCAGTTCAAGGACACAAGAAACCAACAGTGGCTGTTGCATTAGACGGAGAGAATGCCTTTGAGAGAGTAGATTGGAATTATTGATTTAAAGTATTACAGAGGTTCAATCAACCAGAACAATATATTATTTGATTAAAGCATTATATAATGGAGGAATGGTGAAATTAACAGTTAATGGATATGTATCAAACCAATTAAATTAAGTAGGTCAACTAGACAGGAATGTCAATTATCCCACTCACAGTTCACTTCAGCAACTGGCAGAACTGATAAGAACAGAAAATAAAAGAAGAGGGATAAAAATAAAGGAGAAGGAATATAAAATCAGTTTATTTGCAGATGACATCATAGTATAAATAATAGAACCAGAAATATTAATAAAAGAAGTACGTAAGAAATTGAACGAGTATGGAGAAATATCGGGGATAAAGATCAACGAAAATAAAAGGGAAGTGATGCCAATTCTGGATTACACAGAATTTAAAAAAAGAATCACCATGAATTGGCAAACAAAAACAATCTGATACCGAGGTACAAGGTTAGATAATAACAAGCCACCTGTACAAATTAAATTATCAGGCACTAATAAGTAAATTGCATAAAGACATAGAATATTGTAATGAATTACCGCTAACGTTGATAGAGTGGTTAAATTGAATTAAAATGAATCTCTTCCCAAGGATAAAATAGTTATTTGAATCGTTACCAATTTCCTTAACACAGAAATTCTTTACTGAACTAAAGAGAATAATAAGGACATTCCTGTGGAAAGGGGGAAACCGAGGACAACATTTGATAAATTAACAGAGAGGTACAACTAAGATGGTTTGCAGTTACCAAACTTTAAAAATTATTATAGAGCAGCACAATTAAGGTATTTATCAGATTTATACCAGACAAGGGAAAAACCAGACTGAAGTAATATAGAACTAGATAAAAGAGGGAGAAGGTAGCCGAAAATAATTTATAACTGGGATGAAAAGCTGGTACAATATAAATGCTCACTGGTATTGCATCATTTATTCAATATATGGAAGAAGATCCACTTAGAAAGGAAAAAAATAAAAACAAATTACCAATTATCAAAATTAATATTGATGCAAAATCCGCTAATCCATTTTACTATAGATAAACTTTCTTTTAGAGAATGCGAGAGAAATGGAATCAAAATAATATAAAATTGTTTTTTTGGGAAATAATTTATCAACATTTATACAGTTGACGTACAAATATGAAATAACTGATGGTAAAATTTTTGCATATCATCAGTTCAAAGATTATTTAAATGATTAAATTGGGCAACAGACTCAGATTACCAGAACAAAGCAGCTTTTAATATGTGATTTCAGACACAATGAGAATTAAAAGATTTATAACGAACATGTATATTAAGCAGCAATATAAGAAAAACGATGAAATAAGCTATAAACCCAAACAAAACTGGGAAAAGGATTTCAACATAAAGATAAAAAATGAAACATGGGAGAAGTTATATTCTAGAACGATGAAGAATATAATAAACACAAGGTTAGGCATGATACAGTATAATTCGTTACACAGGTTATATAGCACGCCCCAAAATTTAAGAAAATGGATTCCAACATTATCAGATAGATTTCTTCGCTGTAAGGAAATGGGAAGAACAGTACATGCAATTTTGGCATGTGAGAACGTGAAAATGTTTTGGGAAGATCTAAATCGGATATTAAATAAAATCACGAAAACTCACATACCAAAAATCCAGAGATCTTTCTTCTAAGCTTGATAAGAATTAAGGAATTAGGCCTCAACTGGAATAAAACGGAAAAAATATTTTTATGATAGCCTTTGCAGAAGCAAAAAAAAAATGTATAATGTTAAATTGGAAAAAGGAAGAGGGCCTTACAATACAGCAATGGTACAGGGAAATACTTAAATGTATTCCATTGGAAAAATTAAAATATAATTTAAAAAATAAAGTCCCATTATTTGAACATATTTGTGAACCATGCATGGAATATAGCAGAGAGGGTTTGCCTCGGACCTCCACGCCCGAAAATGATAAGAAGACAAAACGACTTGATCCAGTGTGGAAAAGTAGATGACACATTTTTCGTGTTTATTTTTCATTGTGGGATAACATTGTTTAATGGCTTTATTGTATTGTATATGTTGATTATTTATTGGTTTTGGAGGGCGTTGGAAGGTATGGGGAGAAGGTAGAAAATCCCACTGTGTATATTTAATGTATATATTTTGCTTGATATGGTTCATAGTGGGAAACATAAAAGAAAAATCTGGGGTCAGGGGGGAAAGTGGGCGGAGGCAGAGGGAAAGACTAACGTCCTAAATCGCGTCTTTTTAATTATCATTTTATTTAAATGTTTTATAAAATTCTACTACCCTCCTTCCCTCCCCCACTGACCTATCCCACCCTCTACAACCATCCCCACACCTCGGTGCATTATTAAAGAAAAACACAATAATATCATGTTATAACCGGTTGTTGTACGGTGTGCCGACCATTTACATATTTCATCACTTATAAAACTTTTACTTAAAATGGAAACCAATACAACTACATTTTTCGTGTTTATTTTTCATTGTGGGATAACATTGTTTAATGGCTTTATTGTATTGTATATGTTGATTATTTATTGGATTTGGAGGGAGTTGGAAGGTATGGGGCGAAGGTAGAAAATGCCACTGTGTATATTTAATGTATATATTTTGTTTGATATGGTTCATAGTGGGAAAAATAAAAGAAAACTATTTTAAAAAGTCACTGATCTCGTCTCGGTGACTGCGCAGATCGTCCCTTCACCGACCAGGTGTTCAGAGTCACCAATCTAAACCACTCTCCGATCACACTCCGGTCCGCTGCTTTCGTCGATCTGGGGTCGGGGGGGAAAGTGGGGGGAGGCAGAGGGAAAGAATGAGTGAGAGAGAAAGAGACCGGACCCGCTCCGTTCCCACTCTCTGATCCTCAGCCATCCTTTTCGACATAGGGTCGGAGAAATGACAACGTTTTCGGGCACAAATATAACCTGAAAAGGATACGGATTGGCGCGGTTGAACTGACTTTTTTCTGTCTTTACAATTAATTTAATTGCGATTGTGATCAAGTGGCGGAGGAATTGTGGTCTGTCACGGTGCATAACATCTACATTTATGCTCCGAATTTGCTCTTCACTCCAATCAGCACGCTGACACTTGTCCTTCGGTTGGGAGCCACGGACTGTTCGGTTAGGCTGATAGTGGCTTTTACGTTCGATCGCGACGTCGCAATTTGTGGTGTGAGGCTGTGGGGAAGGTATTGCAACGATGGAAAGGCTATGGTTGTGAAGAAAATTGTGACAATATGGAGCTGTGTGAGGTATATTCCCTACGTCTTCGCAATAAAACCTTTGGTCCTCATTGACCACTTGCCATGGCGCTGCGTTCCTAAAGCTAAATATTAGACCTCATCCTTATGAAGAATATACACGATCTTCATCAGTGTCACCACAACTTTAGTGCCAATCGGCCTCATTGTATTCTTCAACGGTTTAACCATCCCATATTGCCAATACACAACACAGAACTCTGTTACAATATACATACATTGATTATATATATAGGCACCAAATCATTGCATTTTTGATATTCGGATCATATGTGTAGGCAAGGAATCATACCATTACAGCACAGAAACAGGCCCTTCTGCCCTTCTAGTCTGTTATGAACTATTATTCTGCCGAGACCCACTGAACTGCACCCAGCTCATAGCCTTCCATACCCACCCATGCATGTACCTGTCCAAAGTCTGCCTAAATATTAAAACGGACCCTTCATTTTCCACCACAACTGGCAGCTCGTCCCACATTCCCACTACACTCTTTGTGAAGAAGCTCCACCTCATATTTCTCCTTTCACCCTTTCTCCAGTGTCCTTTAGTCAGTATCCCATAGATTGTGAAGCTGGATAATCCAAACCGGAAAGTGAGAAACTGCTGTTAAAGAGCGTGAGTTCCACAGACTAACGTCCTAAATCGCGTCTTTTTAATTGTCATTTTATTTAAATGCTTTATAAAATTCTAGTACCCTCCTTCCCTCCCCCACTGACCTATCCCACCCTCTACAACCATCCCCACACCTCGGTGCATTATTAAAGAAAAACACAATAATATCATGTTATGACCGGTTGTTGTACGGTGTGCCGACCATTTACATCTTTCATCACTTATAAAACTTTTACTTAAAATGGAAACCAATACATTTCCAATACAAACTCCACATTTTAACAAAAAAATTAATATTCCGAAAATTATACGTTTTCTTCTCCATATAAATACATGATTCAATTTCATTATGCCATTGTTGTATACTCAATTCAACCTCATTTTTCCAAGTAACATCTACACATTTTCTCGCCAACGCCAGTCCAAGACGTATAAATGAAATTTGACGTTTCTCCATTCGTACATTTGCCGTAATTGTATTCATATATCGCAATCAACATACCCATGGATCAACATATAAATATATTTTTAAGAAACCTCGTAAATTAATTTTCCCCAAAATGTCTAAAGCTTTGTACGTTCCCACACTGATGTAAAAAATTACCTGTCTGATCAACACACCTAAAACATAAATCTGGCCCTCCAAATCGATATTTTTTCAATTTTTCAGGAGTTAATATAACTGATGCAATAAATTATAATTAACTAACTATAACGTACATTAATGAATTTTGTAACACTATCCAGTCATCTGACCATTCGTCCACAGAGGTAGGAATAGATAGGACTTTTTCCCATTTATCCTTTATTTTATATATATAGAGAGATAGAGATAGATAGATAGATAGATAGATAGATAGATAGATAGATAGATAGATAGATAGATAGATAGATAGATAGATAGATAGATAGATAGATAGATAGATAGATAGATAGATATGCATCTACCTTTTCATCTTTTCCTTTAATAACAGGAACATTTATGAAATAAATCCCTTTCTACCCTTATCAACAATTAATGTCTCAAATTTCGTATGACCAGGTAATTTAAACTCAATATCGTTGGTTTCAAATACAAATCTCGTACTTAAAAAGAAGCAAGTGATGTGTTTTGTTATATTCCAAATTTCTCTCTTAGTCTATTAAACGAAAGAAAAAATATGCTTTAAAGCAATCCTCCACTAATATTATTCCTTCTGATTACCAATCATTCAAAAAAGGATTATTCAAAGAAAATGAAATGGTCTGTTTCTGATATAACGGTGCCTTAACTAAAGTTTTACCATTCGATCATATCAGTTGATTCCATTTCTACTGTACCCCATCAAATGTTTCAAAACTGGCAGTTTATACTGTTGTAAAAACTACGGATTCAATTTACATATAGAATGATGTACAGTTATTTCTTCTATTTGATCCATCGCCACTGTCTCGCATAGTGGAAGTTGATCAATATCAAACAGGCATAAATGGCGTCTGAAACAAGAGTTTACAGCACAATCGCGTGATCTGTCCAGTTTCGCAGTGTTTGCTGCACCTACAGTGTAGAGCAAACTCCTCTACTCGCTCTATACACATGACTTTGTGTCCAGGCGAAATTCAAATTCAAGCTGAAAATTTGCCGACGGCGACACGTTGTCTGCAGCATTACAAACAGTGACGAGGAAGCCAATCAGAGGGAAATAGGTCAGCTAGGTGACTGTAGTGAAAACACATAGAGTTGCTGGAGGAACACGGCCATTCTCTCAGCGTCCATAGCAGGTTCAAATATATATTATATTTCATATATACACACACACACACACACACACACACACACACACACACACACACACACACACACACACACACACACACACACACACACACACACACACACACACACACACACACACACACACACACACACACACACACACACACATATATATATATATTCCCAATGTTTACTGTACCCTTCCTCCAGCATTTGTGTGTTTTACAGCAGGCTCGAAGTACCAAGTCCCACTCATGCTCTTATTTCGGATGTGCTTGTGATTTCATGGAAGGGTAGAATACATTGATACAATGTTCCACATTATTTGGCCTTGTTTGGGATGGGGAACGGAAGGAAAGTGGAGACAAACTGCAGTCAGCAAAATTGAGTCAAATCCCCAAATTGGGTGCGTCAATATTTCACCAAGGAAACTCCTTACATAGGCCTTGGCGGGACAGGAGATAAAGTGCTCAGTATTCTAAATGAGCATCGGGGTTTCCCCAGTTTGGGCGGGGGCTATTACAGTAGGCGGCCAGTCAAAGGCACCTGCAGATACGGTGAAGAGCGGGGTGGACAGCCCCCCTCCGCAGAGTTCAAAATATCCCTCGCAGCAGCTCCTCGAGGATTCGTGGATGGAAGCAGGTCAAAATGTGTGGGCAGCGGCGAGGAACCGTCACCGAAAGCATCTGAAGCAGACGGGGAGTCACCGTGAAAAGAACTCAGAGCTGGTATTTCTTATACAAAAGGTGAATAGATATATGAGAAGTCAGGGAAAGATGACGAAGCGTGAATGGGGAGAGACATAGTGACAATTGACGTGAGTGTGGAGCCGTGACCCGAGTAACCAATGGATTGGTCAGAATTGTTACATTGACCTGTGTTGCAGACATGGGATTTCCCACCATTGTGGGCAGAGCGTCAGGAACACATTGCCCCGATAAGCGGACATTTCGGCCCACGAGTCCGTGCTGCCCAATTAACCTACGCCCCCGCTATGTTACGAACGGTGGGAGGAAACCGGAATCCCCAGTAAAAACCAACACAGACATGGGGTAAATGTAGAAATAGTTACATACAACGTGATTTCGAATCCTGGTCCCGATCATTCGCGCTGTATAAAGTCATTGCTCTGATCACGCTATTTGGAATTTATGGGGTTAAAAATATCTTAAATTCTTTTTACAGTAATTTGAAATATCACACAGCATTTGTAATTGATTAACTGATAGATGATTTTTGCGCCCCTTGTGGGGTCTGTTGTGTGTGGGGGTTGGGATGGTGAAGGTAGTTCTGTTTAGTTTGTCTTCTTATTTGTTTTTATATGTATTTTAAATTATAAATAAAGTTTCCCAATAAAATCGAGTCCTGGCGCTAACTGCTACACTAACCCATCCGCCCTTGTTTATCACTCCTGTTTCCTGCATAAATGCATTGGGATTATATTTTTTATTCCTTTGGACTAAATGTTTCTGTTTTCAGTGACGACCAACTGGCTGATCAACTCCGCGTCCCCGTTTTCTGGGTTGGTTATACACCCAAGCAGCTGCTGCTTCGAACTGGTGACCGTGCTGTCGTTTTCCCAGTGGCCCAGTCCGGAGTAGATATTATGAAAGGTTAGAAATGGCCGGAATCCAAAAGGTTAAACTCGATTGTTTAAATCTTGAACCAAACGAGCTTTATTATTTGTGGAGTTGAACGCGGACACACAAGAAATATTTTCATAATTCCCTTATAAGAATTTTACAAACATGACTATTGATGCATTCATAATTACTATTCATGCTCTCCCATGACGGGCCAAATCAGTTATACGGTGGCACACAGATTAAAAATAACTCTCTCAAATTATTTGCTCAGCGTGTTGTTTCTCGCGTGACGGACTCCTGGTCTCAGTGGACTTTGCTTCTCTTGTATAAATGTGGGTTAAACGCCTCAGCGGTACCGCCTATCGCTGCTTCACAAGGATCATGGACTATCCAGCCATTTACCACATCGCAAGGATTTATTACCCGGTACTTGTCGCGGTTGGAATCCCTGGTAAGACCCTTGTGTTGGCTACGATAAATACGGAATTTCTCAATATATATGCACCTAATGAGGAGGAACAAAATTTAAGGCAAGTAGTTTTTGATGATTGTTCATACACAAGGAAATATATTCCTAGGAAGGGATTTTAACCTTAACTTGGATCCAATGTTGGGTAAAACTGGACAAAAGACTAGCAAAAACAATAAAGCAGCCAGATGTATGGTTAAATCAATGCAGAAAATGAAACTTATGGATATATGGAGGAGACGGCACGCAAGAGAGAAGGAACACTCATTTTATTTAAAAAGGCATAAAACATACTCTAGGATCGTTATGTTTTTGTTGTCAGCCCATATTAAAGGAAGAATTAGGAAAGCTGAATATAAAGCTAGATCATTCACCCCTGTTATTAGCAATAGAACTGGAGGAAATCTCACCTTGAACATATAGATGGAGGTTAAACTCCATGCCACTTAAAAGGCAGGAATTTAAAGAGTTTATTGAATGACGAATTAAAACATATTTTGAAATAAATACGGAATCAGTGAAAGAATAATTTATATTATGAGACGCAATAAAAGCCTTCGTAAGAAGGCAGATAATAAGGTACGTAACTAAGATTTTAAAAAAAGGACTACAATTGGGAAATAGAGCAGTTGAAAAGGGAGATAGTAACTACAGAAAAGAAACTGGTAAAAAGCGATGATGTCACAAAAGGGAGAGAATTGGGGACAAAAAAATGTACGAAACATTACAAATGTATAAGGTGGAGAAGAACATAATGAAAATAAACAAAAGTATTATGAACTAGGAGAAAAAAATCTCATAAAATATTAGCTTGGCAGCTTAGAACAAGATTAAAATAAAACTCTATTGGCTTCAAGGAAAAAGGACAAACAAATTACATATAACCTAATAGACACTGATGAGAAATTTAATGAATTTTATGAATGAATATAACAAACTGAGAATGAGGGGAAAGATAATAGAGTAGAGGAGTTTTTATCAAAAATTTAACTGCCGAAATTGCAAGAAGAGAAACAAGACAAACTGAGAAAACCATTCGAAATAGAGAAAGTACAGGATATATTAAAATAGCTGCCGAACAACAAAACGCCTGGAGAGGATGGATTCGCAATAGAATTCAATAAAACATTTAAAGAATTATTAATTCCTCCTCTCCTGGAAGTAATGAACCAGATGGAAGAAACACAAAACTTGTCAGATTCATGTAAGACCGCAATAATTACAGTAATACCAAAGACGGGAAAGGATCCACTAACATCGGCATCATATAGACCAATATCTCTATTTAATTCAGATTATAAGATAATTGCGAAATTTTTAGCAGACAGATTGGCCGATTGTGTAACAAAAATATTAAAAGAAGATCAAACTGTACTTATTAAGAAAAGATGAACAGCGGATAATACCTGTAAATTTATTAATCTAATTCATGCTGTTCAAGGAAACAAGAAGCCAACAGTGGATGCAGAGAATGCCTTTGAGAGAGTAGAATGGAATTATTGATTTAAAGTATTACAGAAGTTCAATGTACCAGAAAAAATATATTAATTGGATTAAACCATAATGGAACATTATGGAACATTGTCGAAGTTCACATTAAATGGATATGTATCAAACCAATTTAAATTAAGTAGGTCAACTAGACAGGGATATCCATTATCCCCTTCACTGTTCGCTTGAGCAATAGAACAATTGGCAGAACTGATAAGAACAGAAAATAGAAGAAAAGGGATTAAAATAAAGGAGAAAGAGTATAAAATCAGTTTATTTGCAGATCACATCATAGTATACTGAACAGAACCAGAAATATCAATAAAAGAATTACATAAGAAAGTGAACGAGTATGGAGAAATATTGTGGGACAAGATCAACGCAAATCAGAGTGAAGTGATGCCAATGAGAAATACAGATTATACAGAATTTAAAAAAAGAATCACCATTTAAATGGCAAACACAAGCAATCCGATACCGAGGTATTAGGTTAGATCATAATGTAAGCCATCTGTACAAATTAAATTAGCAGCCAAAAATAAAGAAATTGCTGGAAGACTTAGAACATTGGAAAGAATTGCCGCTAAGGTTGATAGGGATGGTAAATTGCATTAAAATGAATGTCGTAGCAAGGATAAAATACTTATTTCAATCATTACCATTTCCCTTAACAGAGATATTCTTTAATGAACTAAAGAGAATTATTTGGAAATTCTTGTGGAAAGGAGGAAACGAGGATAGCATTGGATAAATTAACAGTGAGGTACAACAAAATTGGTTTGCAGTAACCAAACTTTAAAATTCATTATAGAGCAGCACAATTAAGGTATTTATGAGATTTTTACCAGGATGGACTAAGAGAGAGCTAGATAAATTGGGGGAGAATGTACCAGAACATATTCTTTATAAGTGAGATGAAAAGCTGGTACAATATATAAGCACGCCAGTACTGTATCATTTATTGAATATATGGAAGAAGATCCACTTAGAAAGGAAAAAAAAACAAACTACCAATTATCAAAATTAATATTGATGCAAAAGCAGCTAATCGCTTTTTCAATGGATAACATTTCCTTAAGAGAATTGGAGAGAAAATGAATCAAAAGAATAGAAATTTTGTTTTTGGGGAATAATTTATTAAAATTTGAACAGTTGAAGTGCAAATATGGAATAACACATGGTAACAGGTTTCCATATCATCGATTCAAAACTTATTTAAAAGATAAATTGGGCCACAGGCTCAGATTACCAGAAGAAAGTAGCTCTAAATATGTGATTTCAGGCACAATGATAATTAAAAGATTTATAAAGTGCATGTACATTAAGCTAGAATATAATGAAAATGATATAATGGATGCAGTGGATAGAGGGGAACAGGTTGATGTTGTATATTGGATTTACAGAAAGCATTTGATTAGGTGCAACACAAGAGGCTTATCAGTAAGTTACAGGAAAGTGGAGTCCGGGGAAGTATATTGGCCTGGATTGAAAATTGGTTGTCTGACAGGAGGCAGAGAGTCGGGATAAATGGGAGTTTTTCAGGTTGGCAGAGAGTGGTAAGTGGGGTGCCACAGGGGTCAGTGTTAGGCCCACAACTGTTCATCATTTACATTGATGACTTGGAGGAGGGGACAAAATGTGGTGTAGCCAAGTTTGCGGATGACACCAAATTGAATGGAATAGCAAATTGTAATGAGGATGTGAAGAGTCTGCAGAGGGATATAGTTAAGCTGGATGAGTGAGCAAAGGTCTGACAGATGGAGTACACTGTTAGAAAGTGTGAGGTTATCCACTTTGGCAAGAAAAATAAAAGAGCTGAATATTATTTAAAGTGTGAAAAACTACTGCATGCTGTTGTGCAGAGGGACTTGGGAGTGCTTGTGCATGAATCGCAAAAAGTTAGGTTGCAGGTGCAGCAGGTTATTAAGAAGGCAAATGGAATGTTGTCCTTCATCGCTAGAGGAATTGAATTCAGGAGTAGGGAGGTAATGTTGCAACTGTATAAGGTACTGGTGAGACCACACCTGGAGTACTGTGTCCAGTTCTGTTCTCCATATTTGAGGAAGGATATACTGGCTTTAGAGACGGTCCAGAGGAGGTTTATTAGGTTGATCCCTGGGATGAAGGGGTTGATTTATGATGAAAGATTAAATCATCTAATATTGTAATTGTTCGAGTTCAGAAGAATGAGAGGAGATCTCATAGAAACATACAGGATTATGAAGGGTAAGGATAGGATAGATGTAGGAAGGTTTTTTGAGCTGGCCGGGGAAACTAAAACGAGAGGACACAGACTCAAGATTCGGGGGACTTTAGGACAGAAATGAGGAAAAATAATTTTTCCCAGAGAGTAGTTTGGAATTCTCTAACCAGGGAAGTGGTTGAGGCTGCCTCATTAAACATACTTAAAATTCGGTTAGATAAATTTTTACATGATAGAGGAATTAGGGGATATGGGGAGAAGGCAGGTAGGTGGAGTTAGGTCATAAATTAGATCAGCCATGATCGTATTGAATGGTGGAGCAGGCTCGATGGGCCATTTTTTGGCCTACTCCTGTTCCTACTTTCTATGTTCCTATGTTCCTATACAAAAAATGAAACATGGAAAACGTTATGTTCTGGAACTATGAAACGTATAATAAACACAAGATTATGCATGAACGAGTCCAACTGGTTGCACAAGTTATAGAGCACGCCCCAAACGTTAGGGAAATGGGATCCAACATTTTCAAATAGATGTTATCACTGAAAGAAGGAAATGGGAACAACAGTACATGCTATCTGGGCATGTGAGAAAGTGAAAATGTTTTGGGACGATCTAAATCAGATATTCAATAGAATCACACAATATAACATACCAAAAAATCCAGAGATCTTTCTTCTAAGTAATATAAGAATTAAAGAATTAGACCTCAAATTGAATAAAATGCAAAAAGATTCTATATGATAGCCTTAGCAGTAGCAAAAAAAAGTACAATGCCAACATGGAAAATGGAAGTCAGCCTGAAAGTACAGCAATGGTACATGGAAATGAAAAAATGTATTCCATTGAATAAAAATAACATTATAATTTAAAAATTAAAGTCACATTATTTGAACAGATTTGGGAACCATACATGGAATTTAACAGCGAGGGCTTACCTCGAACCTCACCCCCGAAAATGATAAGAAGACAAAACGACTTGATCCAGTGTGGAAAAGTAGATGACACATTTTTCGTGTTTATTTTTCATTGTGGGATAACATTGTTTAATGGTTTTATTGTATGGAATACGTTGATTATTTATTGGTTTTGGAGGGTGTGGGAAGGGGGAAGGGAAGGTATGGGGCGAAGGTAGAAAATGCCACAGTGTATATTTAATGAGAAACGTTTGTATATATTTTGTTTGATATGGTTGACATTTTGAAAAATAAAATAAAATACTTAAACAGCCACAAATCTGGTCTCGGTGACTGAGCTGATCAGTCCTTCACCGATCAGGTGTTCAGAGTCACCGATCTAAACTGCTCTCAGATCGCACTGCGATCCGCTGTTTTCATGCATCTGGGGTTTGAGGGAAATTGGGGGGGGGGGGGGAAAGCAGAGGGAAAGAATGAGTGAGAGAGAAAGTGCGCGGGTCCACTGCGTTCCCACTCTCTGATCCTCAGCCATCCTCGTCCTAAAGGGGGTCAGAGAAATTAAAATGATTTTGTGCACAAATATAAATTGAAAAGGAGCCGGGTTGGCGCGGTTTAACTGACTTTTTTGTGTCTTTACAGTTAATTTAATGGCGATTTTGATTCTATGGCGGAGGAATTGTGGTTTGTCACGGTGCATCACTCGCTACCTCGTCGGAATGGCGATGGCTGATTTAATGTGTGTGGTCATCGGGGTATTGCTGGAGCAGGTTAATAACATCTACATTTTTGCTCCGTATTTGCTCTTCACTCCAATCTGCACGCTGACCCTTGTCCTAAGGTTTGTAGCAATGGACTGTTCTGTCTGGTTGACGGTGGCTTTCACGTTCGATCGCTACGTCGCAATTTGTGGTGTGAGGCTGCGGGAGCGGTATTGCACCGAGCGAACGGCCACGGTTGTGATGGTAATTGTGACAATATGGGGTTGTGTGAGATACGTTCCCTACGCCCTCGTAATAAAACCTTGGGTCGTCATTGACCACTTGCCGTGGCGCTGCGTTCCCAAAGCTGAATATTCGTCCTCAACCTTCTGGAGAATATACACGGTCTTCATCAGCGTCACTACACCTTTAGTGCCAATCGGCCTCATTGTATTGTTCAACGGTTTAACCGTCCGTCATATTGTTGCGGCAAATGAAATACGTCGCATTCTCCGGAAAAACATTGTGAAGGAGACGGATCCGGAGGCGGGAAAACGCAGAAAGTCAATGGTTCTGTTGTTCTCTCTCTCTGCCAATTTTATTTTGTTGTGGATCCCCTATGTCGTGTTTCACTCAAAATGGCAAACTCAAAATTATTTTTACACAGACAGATATCGAAGTAACCCGACATATATTCTGCAGCAATTTGCATACATGTTTCTATTTCTCAGTACCTGCACCAACACGTGCATCTACACTTTGTCCCAGAGGAGATTCAGGGAGGAACTGAAGATTGCGGTGAAATATCTCTTTACGTGAAGGGGATCGCGTTGTATGTGAATATTCCGTTTAGTGCTCAAATAAATCTTACAAGTGATCTGCAGATTTGGAAGGAATGACCATTTCAAGCGCACATATTCACGTTATTGGACTTAAGATTCGAAACGAACTTCCGTTGATGTGTATG